>NW_015160864.1:594588-621269 GCF_001447785.1 Gekko japonicus | reverse complement strand
GGTGGGGCTGAGAGAGCTCTTTCGAGAACTGCTCCTGAGAGAACAACTCTGAGAGAACTTGTGACTGACCCAAGGTCACACCAGCAGCTGCACGTGGAGGAGTGGGGACTCAAACCCGGTTCTCCCAGATTAGAGTCTGCACTCCTAACCATGACACCAAACTGGCTCTTTATACATATCTCCAGTCTTCCTCCCCCAGCCAAAATGGTCTCCCCAAATAGCTTCTGCGAGTGAAAGGTGATGCAAAGGACAGTGGAAAAAAGAAAAAATAAGGTTCCTTAGGGAAGGGGGTAATCAGCTGGCTGCTTCCTGCTTTCCATCGGATGGTTCCCACACTAGTGCTGGGACCCTGGTGCTGCATCCTGGACCCTTCCTTCCCTCCCTTCTCATATTCTCATCAACGCCGGTCATCCTCACATGAGACCGACTTGTCTGAGATCTCCCAAGGAGCTCATAGCCAAGGCAAGATTGGCACCAGGGACTTTGTGAGGTCTCAGCTTGGATTCAAAGGCATGGTGTGAACAACACCAGGTCTCAGTGAAAGCGTGCTCATTTGAACTGGTTTATTGTGTGTGTTTTCATCCTGTCCCTTCCTCCAAGATGCTCATGCAGAACACGACATTCCCCCTTTCTCTGTTTTATCCTCAATAACCCTGTGAAGGAGGTTAGCTTGAAGGGGGTTACGCTCGCGGCGGGGTGGGGGTTTGAACCACAGACTTCCGGATCCTGGGCTGCCACTCTAACCCCCACATCCGGCTCACATTTAAGAACCTAAGAAGAGCCCTACTGGATCAGACCAGTAGTCCATCTAGTCCAGCATCCTGTCTCACACAGAGGCCAACAACAGGGCATAGAGGCCGAGGCCTTCCCCTCATGTTGCCTCCTGGCTCTGGGAGTCAAAGGCTGACTACCTCTGGGCATGGAGGTCCCCCTCAGTCACCATGGCTAGTAGCCACCGATAGACCTGTCCTCCACAAATCTATCTAATCCCCTTTTAAAGCTGTTTAAGCCTATGGCCATCACTACACTCCCCGGCACCGAATTCCATGGTTTAATCACTCTCTGTGTGAAGGACTTCCTTTTGTCCGTCCTGAATCTACTGCCCATCAGCTTCATTGGATGCCATCAATGCCACTCCCTTGTAGACCTGCGTTAAATTGTATGATGCTTTATTTCCAGAGGAATGAAGAGATTGCCAGACCACTTATTCAGTAACTCTAAGAACTGACTATATATCACTTAAACCCAACTTTAATGCTAATCAGATCTCTAAGCCTTTTGTAATGCAATCTCTATATATCCAGGGACATAATCAATGACAGAAAACCTTCATGAGCCAGGCAAGCCGCTTAGAAGTCAACGATGTGCTCACAGGCACTAATCCATTGATACACAATTTAAGCAGGTGAACACAGTCACTCCAGCAAGATGTGCTCGCGGGAACTAATCAATTTAAAGTAAAGGTAAAGGTTCCCTTGCTCGAAAGCCAGTCGAGTCCGACTCTAGCGTTGCGGTGCTCATCTCCGTTTCAAAGCCGAAGAGCCAGCGCTGTCTGAAGACACTTCCGTGGTCATATGGCCGGCATGACTAAACACCAAGGCGCACGGAACGCTGTTACCTTCCCACCAAAGTGGTACCTATTTATCTACTTGCAATTTCTTGCTTTCGAACTGCTAGGTTGGCAGGAGCTGGAACTAGAGATTTACACACCGTTAAAGTGTATGCAATGCAACATGAATTTGTAAGTCGTTCCAGAATAGGGATCAGAATAGGGACCATACATGTCCAGTTTTTAAATTCAAAAATACTTGACATTATTTTAGTCCACGCATCTTGGACAACTTGACGTGTTCACTTAAACTTGGACCACGAGAGCGTCTCCGGGGAGTGGGTCTTCCAGAGGAAGCAGATCTAGCCTGGCTACTTTCCTTGCCCCCCCCCCCCCCAATAACAGCAAAGTGATTTGGGTGATGTTCTTTGTTACATTCAAAATGTGGTTACTTGTATTACGCCACCTACGCATTCGAACCCTGTAATATCATCCGGCTAAGCAGTCATCCTTTTGGTAAAGCGGTGTGTTCATGGGAGCTGAAGATGCCCCAGAAGCATCGGGGATTGTCCAGTGCTGTTGTTGGGCCTCCCTGTGCGGGAGCACATCCAACCTGCGCGAAAAGCACTGCACTGGCTGCCTATAGCATACCGAATTCCGTTCAAGGTGCTGGTTCTTACCTTTAAAGCTCTATATGGTCAGGGATCTACATACCTAAGGGACCACCTTTCCCCACATGTTCCTCGGAGAGCACCACGATCGGGGTCCCAAAACCGCCTGGCCTTGCCAGGCCCCAGAGAAGCTAGGCTGGCTGCGATAAAAGCCAGGGCCTTCTCGGTGGCGGCTCTATACTGGTGGAATGAGCTCCCGGAAGACATCAGGGCCCTGCGGGACCTTTTACAGTTCCGCAGGGCCTGCAAGACGGAGCTCTTCCACCAGGCCTTTTGACTAAGGAGCCACACCGTACAACTGAGGCCCTGGCCCCAGTATTAACATCAATACTAACATCAACAGTATTATTAACAGCCGATATAAGATCCGATATAAGACTATGATGGGAGCTGTCTGCCTGTTTGTTGGATGCTGCTCATGCTCGCCATCGCGTATGCATCATCTTAGCACTAGCACTTAGTGATGTTTTATACTTATATTGTTATGATTTTATCTAAATTTGGTTTTAGCTGTGTAATATCCTGTAGAAGCCGCCCTGAGCCTGCTACGGCAGGAAGGGCGGGGCAGAAATTAATTAAATAAATAATAAACAACAGGAAGTTCTGCAGCAGCAGCCCCTGGAAGGTGGCATGCTCGCCTTAGCTGACTATTCCAGCAAGTCCCAGTAGACCTCGCTTGCACTCGAACAGGCCCCCAGATCCTTTGCAATGTGCACGGGGCTCCATGGCTGCTGCTGAGAGAACTGCCCTTTCAAGGACAGCTCTGACAGAACTTATGACTGACTTAAGGTCATCCAGCAGCTGCGAGTGGAGGGGAATCAAACCCGGTTCTCCCAGGTTAGACCAACCAAATTTTCCAGGGTATAAGCTATCGCGAGCCAAAGCTCCCTTTGGCAGATATGAATTGAGCGTTGGCTCACAAAAACTTCTACCCTGGGGAATTTGGAACCTTTAAAGTGCAACTGGACTTTGCAAATGGGGAAGATTGACCACCTCCCATTCCCTGGAAACTCTCTGGTGGAATGACCCACCTAAGGAGGCCACGAAGGCTCCCACGGTGCTATTGTGCCGCTGAGTGCGTGAAAGGGAATTGTTGAGGAGAGTTTTTTTAAATCAAGGAAATGGCGCTGTAGCTTGAATGTCTGTGAAAACACTTGTTCCACATACGTACTCTGTGTTTCCTGCACTGGTATTTTTCAGTCTTCAAAATCCACCTCGGGTTTGGGAGAGAAAGGTGGACTGCATGCTGGTGGTGGGGGAAAGCTCCGTCAAGGTATGGCGGCCCTGTGTCTGTCTTTAGTTTGCCTTGATTGTAAGGGGGAAATTCCTGAGTGTGTGTGAACTGCTCTCTCTCGTAAGCCTCGTAACTCTTTCCAAGATACCTCCCTGTCTAGGGACGACCTTGAGCCAAACGGTGCCAGCTTGCTGTTCAGGGGCTGCAATCACACACACTAGATAATCCACTTTCAACGCACTTTCCAACTGGATTTTGCCAGTCCACACAGTAAAATCCAATTGGAAAGTGCATTGAAAGTGGATTGAAACTGGATTATTTAGTGTGTGTGTGACCGCAGGTGGGGGGCAGTAAGTGCGGGGGCTAGGCGGGATGGCTAAGACGTGTGATTGGTTGTATGAAATGGGGGGCCCCTTGTTTGAACTGTCGGTATCTTTGGATTCTCCCTCCAGAACCTCAGTTCTGACATAGTACTGTTCTAGCCTGGAATATGGTTATTCTTCAATAAACAAATCACTGCCAAAGAGAGTATTGTTGGGAGTAACTCTATTCAGGAGTCTGATACCCTGTAGGCTTTTCAAGGCAAGAGACGAACAGAGGCGGTTGGCTATCGCCTGCCTCTGCGTAGCAACCCTGGACTTCCTTGGTGGTCTCCCATCCAAGTACTGACCATGGCCGATCCTGCTTAGCTTCTGAGATCTGACAAGATCGGGCCAGCCTGGGCCAACCCAGGTCAGGGCAGACTATGAAGTAGAAATTATCAAAAGTGTTCCCAGGGTCAACGGGGTTGGGGACTTCTAGCCCAGAGGCCTGTCTGTGTTCTCCATAGAGCAGGCACATACCTATTTATTAGGTTTTGAATTGGTCAGCAGTGTTCCCTCTAAGCCTCCGGCTCACACATTTTTGTCTCGGCTCAGGAAGGGATGGCTCCAGAGCAAACTGATTTCTGCAGTAGCCAAGTCGCTCGCTCACAACTCTAATGCCAGTAGCTCACAAAGTAGAATTTTTGCTCACAAGATGCCACAGCTTAGAGGGAGCATTGTTGGTCACCAGTATAGATGTTCCTAGGAACAATCTCGTGTTAGGTTTTCTAGAAGGTGTTGCGAGCACAGAAACTCTCTGTCTTTAGCTAAGGGTTTGAACTTGGGCTTCCCTCTGTACATAATCTTTTGAGGCCCTCCGTCCACTGGAGACTTTTTCTTTGGCAGATTACGTTAAAGAGGTTAGGGCTCTTTAGCTTGGAGAATCGGCGACTGAGGGGTGACATGATAGAGGTTTACAAACTTATGCATGGGATAGAGGAGACAGAGAAAGAAGTACTTTTCTCCCTTTCTCACAATACAAGAACTCGTGGGCACTCAACGAAATTGCTGAGCAGTGTTATGCCAACTTCTCCAGGAAATTCCTGGAGACCCAATCCAAGTTATCTACCAAGGAAAATTGGGTGTTTGTGGCTGTGCGTAAGTTCTATACCAGTCTATACAGAGGTCGGATGGCGAATGAGACGCTCGCTATATCCCAGGAAGTGAGACAACACGCTAGTCCTTAAATAAATGTTGTGTTGTGGTGGGGTGTGTGGCCTTATGGCACACTTCCGGTGATGTCAGGGGGTGTGGCCTTATGACATACTTCAGGTGATGTCAGGGTGTGTGGCATATGCTAATGAGTTATGCTAATGAGTTCCCCTAGCTCTTTTTCTACGAAACGACCCCTGGAGGAGACAGAGAAAGAAGTACCTTTTCTCCCTTTCTCACAATACAAGAACTCGTGGGCACTCAACGAAATTGCTGAGCAGTCGGGTTAGAAGGGTGCCACAAACTTTGTTAGCCTCTAAGGTGCTACTGGACTCTTGCTGTTCTCTACTGCAATGAAAATAAATCCAGCTGTAGAACTACTGATCTCCAAGTGTGACTTTGTTTAGGGAGGCTGCTTGCCCTCTTTCCACTGAGTGATGCTATTAAAAGTTCTTTCCATGGCCTCTTTATCTCATGCATCATCTAAATGAATCTCCATTTTTAAAAATAATCACTATGTTTCATTCTGGTGCCGGAGAGATATTTGATTAATCTCTGGTTTTTACATTTTGAAAACAGAGACTTCCATTTCCCCTTAATTTTTCCAGAAAGCTTAGGTCCAACTTTAAACCACTTGCACATACATACTCACACAATACCTAACCTAATGAACAGTGCAATTCTATGCGGAGTCCTTTAGCTCTGAGACCACTGATTTTAATGGGTCTAGATCAATGTTCCCTCTAAGTTGTGGAGTCTTGTGAGCAAAAATTCTACTTTGTGAGCTGCTGACATGAAAGTTGTGAGCGAGCGATTTGGCTGCTGCATAAATTAGTTTGCTCTGGAGCCCTCCTTCCTGAGCCGAGACAAAAATCTATGAGTTGGAGGCTAAAAAACTGTGAGCTAGCTCACGCTAACTCAGCTTAGAGGGAACACTGGTCTAGATTATGGGTCTAGATTAGAGTAAATCCACATCGGATTGCACTGTTAGTCTGCAACATACATTTTTTTTTCCTTCTGGCAGCTGCTTGCCATTTCTCCACTTGGTAATATTTTTATTTATCTAGAAAATTTGTATGCTACTTTGTCAAGACCCGCTCCAGGCCGCTCCCAACAATAAAACCAAGTAGACAATAAAAACGAGAAAACGAATCTTAGCAATTGAAACAAAGTCAATAGAATGATCCAAGTCAGTAATACAGAGGGCCAATAAAAGCAAGCCAAAGTATAAAAGCACTTCACAGTCTAAAATGGTGCTGATAAAACAGACTGCAGGCTGGGAGCCAACCATAAGACCGCTAAAAAAGATGGAACTCCTCAGCTGAAACCTGGGTTAAAAAAGAAACATCCCAAAGGAAAGGAAAGTAGGCACCATGCATGCCCCCAGGGGAGGACAGCATTGTGAAGGTGAGGGGCCACCACTGGAAAAGCCCTGTCTCTGGTCACCTCCTGCTTTACTTGTGTACAGTTCTGATCATCGTCTCTCTTAAAGGACATTGCAGAGCAGGAAAAAGTACAGAGGAGGGCCACCAAGATGATGAGGGGGTCGGAGTACGTTTCCTATGAGGAATGGCTGTGGAGTCTGAGACTTAATAAAAGAGATGACAAAGGGGTGAGGGTGGGGGGGACACACGATAGAGGGTTATAAAATATGCATGAGGCAGAGAGAGTTGACCGAGATACATTTTTCTCCCTCTCCCAAAATATTAGAACTCGAGGGCATCCAATGAAACGGATGGGCAGGAGGTTCAGGACAGACAAAAGGAAGTACTGCTTTACAGAAAGTGTGCTTGAAATGTGGAATTTGCTACCAGGGGATGCGGTGATGGCCACCGGAATGCAAAGCTTTAAAAGGGGATAAGACAGATTCAGGGGAGGATAGGTCTATCAATGGCCACTAGCCATGGTGACTGAGGGGAACCTCCACATTCAGGGGCCCTAATCCTCTGAATCCCAGAGCCAGGAGGCGACATCAGGGGAGGGCCTCAGCCTCTGGGCCCTGTTCTTGGCTGTCCAGAGGAGCTGGTGGGCCACTGGGTGAGTCAGGATCCACATGGGAGTGTCGGGTATATGCCAAGAAGTCCCTGAGTTTAATATCCTGCATCCTCAGTGTAAAGGATGGCGGCTAGCAGGGATGGGGAAAGCCATTGGCCAGATCCCTGAAGGTGCTTCTGCCAGGCATAGTGAATAGCGCTAGGCAGGGATGCAGTGAACGTTTGTTTGCCAGGCACATTTACCTCACCCAATTTCCTCAGATCACTTGCAAGGTGAGCTACAGAGTGGGTCACTTCAGTGGTTGCTGTTGGAGTTGCTGTCAGACAGATCTGTGCCTGTGTGGTAGCTCTTTATTCTATAGGGCTAGACTGTTGGAGCTGGGGGCTGCTTTTGTTGAGTCTGCAAGTGAAATGATCTCAATTAATTGTGGAGGCATATATCCCCTGGACTCCTGGATGACTCAATTAAGTGATCTACTTGTACTGTAAAGAAAGATGTGGCTTACAGGTGCACTTCTCTTTCGTCCCTGCATCCTTTAAATGACTGACATTGGCCAGATAGCATTGCCTACTTTTGCATCTGTGCAGTCAGCAGCATCTATTGCAAGATTAGCTGGGCTTGTGGCAAGACACAGAAAGCGGAGAGACACTAGTAGTAAGTCTCAGTTCAAAAACTGCAGACAATTCTTTTAACAGTGTGCCTTTTAAAACTGGAGGGGTGGCAGATGGGGGGTGGTACGCACCATAATGGTGTGAGAAAGCAGCATAATCATGCAAACAGAGACATCTAGACAGCTCTCCAAACAACTGGTTATGAATGTATGGGGAGAGGCGGTCCCTTAGGTGGATTGATGGATACTCTAGCAGACCTCATGCTAGGCTAGGTGGGCCAGTGACTGTGACTCTGTACAAGCCTCTTTGAACCGTCTTGTGTGTTTATTTAAAATATTTCTATCCTGCCTTTCCACAATTCCCAAGGCAGTTTACAAGATATAAACCCGTGCAGTTTTAGCTATGTTTTTAACTGTATGAAGTGCATCAGATTAAGACCGCAACTCCTGCCACAAATATCAATGCCAGCTGCCAGTCAGAGACTTGCATTAGTTATGTCCATGCACGGCACGTTGAACCTATTCTGCTTTGCGTCTTTTATGGAAGAGAGAGAGAGAGAGCTTTCCATACTATTATCTGGCAGGCTGCTTCAAAGTGAAGGTGTGGCCAGTGAAAACAAGCGTGCTCGGACTGTAGATGAGCAGACCTCCCAAACGGGGGACTACCATAAGGGAGGCGCCTGATGACCTTCGTTTGGTGCATGGGGTCATATGGAGAAAGGTAGTCCAGTAGATACATGGGTCCCAGGCCATGAACAACCAGCACCTTGAAGTGCACCCAGAAACGAATGGGTAGCCAATGAAGCCGTCTCTCATGGAAGCCGCCAAAGCCCAGGTGTAGCCTGATCATACTGGTGTAAGCTGGTCAGTAATACAGTTGCAGCATTCTGTAACAGCAGAGGCTTCCAAACAGTTATCAAGGGCATGTATAGTACATTACAGTAATCTAGTCTCGATGCTACAGTGGCATGGATCAGTGTATGTCATATACTTGCTACCTGTTTACTTCATAATTTTGAGCAGGGAGCAAGAACTCTGATCTGTGCCACTGATTATTGGCTTGACACCAGGAGCTGTCGTTCCAAAGGATTAATCAAGACTGTAATTCTGTGTACATAGATTACGATGGGTAGCCATGTTAGTCTGTCTCCAGCAGTAGAAGAAAGCAAGAGTCCCGTAGCACCTTAAAGTCTAACAACATCTGTGGCAGGGTAAAAGATTTCATGAGTCACTGTTCACACTTCTTCAGATATCTCACTCATGAAAGCTCATCCCCTGACACAAATTTTGTTAGCCTTTAAGGTGTTATTGGTCTCTTGCTCTTTTCTACTGTAATTCTCTCTGTGTGTGTGTTTAACAAAGAATTTTGAAGGTGCATATAGAGCATCGCTGTATATGCGTGCATGTTCTTTCTGTAAGCATTAAGGTCGGTCTCTAGAAAAAAGCACGAATCTAAGTTGGGTATAACAGCAGCTTCGCCCTGTGAGGCAGGTGGAAAACAGATTTAGTGAAATTCTGATGCACACAGAAACTCTAATTTGCCAACTGTTAGATGGAAATCAGATGCATCCAGGCAGAGAAGCTTTAATGTTACAAAAAAAGAGGAGCTTTCCTCTCTTCTTTGGAGACTGATGGATCTCCGATCTTGAAAACTAGTTTTGTTTTCCTTCTCAGGCTTCTTGGCCCCACTGCTGGACCTCCTGATGGCACCTGGTATTTTTTTGGCCACTGTGTGACAGAATCTAAGTTGGGTATAACAGCAGCTTCGCCCTGTGAGGCAGGTGGAAAACAGATTTAGTGAAATTCTGATGCACACAGAAACTCTAATTTGCCAACTGTTAGATGGAAATCAGATGCATCCAGGCAGAGAAGCTTTAATTTTACAAAAAAAGAGGAGCTTTCCTCTCTTCTTTGGAGCCTGATGGATCTCCGATCTTGAAAACTAGTTTTGTTTTCCTTCTCAGGCTCCTTGGCCCCACTGCTGGACCTCCTGATGGCACCTGGTATTTTTTTGGCCACTGTGTGACAGAGTGTTGGACTAGATGGGCCATTGGCCTGATCCAACATTGGCTTCTCTTATGTTCTTAAGATGTAAATCCCGCTTGCAGGAGAAGAGACCAATCTGGGAGAACCGCAGAGAAGCTTTAATTTTACAAAAAAAGAGGAGCTTTCCTCTCTTCTTTGGAGCCTGATGGATCTCCGATCTTGAAAACTAGTTTTGTTTTCCTTCTCAGGCTTCTTGGCCCCACTGCTGGACCTCCTGATGGCACCTGGTATTTTTTTGGCCACTGTGTGACAGAGTGTTGGACTAGATGGGCCATTGGCCTGATCCAACATTGGCTTCTCTTATGTTCTTAAGATGTAAATCCTGCTTGCAGGAGAAGAGACCACTCTGTATGATGGACATTCAATGTAATACATTGAGAGCCAGTTTGGTGTAGTGGTTAAGTGCACGGACTCTAATCTGGGAGAACCGGGTTTGATAATAATGATGATGATGATGATGATGGACGTTCAATGTAATACATTGAGAGCCAGTTTGGTGTAGTGGTTAAGTGCGCGGACTCTAATCTGGGAGAACCGTGTTTGATTCCCCACTCCTCCACTTGCACCTGGCTGGATGACCTTGGGCAAGCCATAGTCCTGATAAGAGCTGTCCTTGAAAAAGAGCAGTTTCTGTCAGAGCTCTCTCAGCCCCACCTACCTCACAGGGTGTCTGTTGTGGGGAGGGGAAGGGAAAGGAGCTTTTCAAAAAAAGAACCAACAATGCAGATTGTCTGAAATTAAACAAACAAAAAAATCCACAGGGAGCAACTGCAGTGTTTCTGCACCCCCATAACAACAACAACAACAATAATAATAATAATAATAATAATGTCTTGCTTTCTTACTTCATTCATGCCTCTGGAGACTATGTTGCCTGCACGTTCTCTGTGTTGGAAAGAAATATTAGAAAGTTCTGGTTTTGTGCGTGCCATTTCCATTTACTGTGGGTGTGTCTCTCCCCCCCCCCTTGCTTCCTTCAGCTGTTCTGGCTGTCTCTCAACGTGGGGCTGTTTTGGAAAACTTTCCGGCTGTATTACCACGGGCCGCAGTATTATTACTTGCATCAGATGCTGGGGGTAAGTGAGGAGGCGACACCTCTCTCTCTGTTTCTCTCTTTCTCTGTGTGTTTCTCTCTTCCACCCTTGCGAATGTGGGAACGGGGAATGGAAAACCTTGGCTAAGAGAGAAGACTGGGAGTTTCTTGTTGACTCACAAGAAGGGGAGGGATGGACGCAGTGGGGGTGGGGGGATTCTGTAGGGGGGAGGGAGGCTATGAACCGAAGGGGTCCTTTCTGGGTTTGAACAGAGGAAGGTCTCTGTCCAGAGGCTGAGATAGCCGAGCCTCTTCCCCCACCCCCTCCAAGCTGGCTTTTTTGAGAATCTGAGAATCTGCCATGTGAACCCATCTGACCCAATGGCTTTAGTTGCGTTCTTAGTCACGGTAACTTTAGCTGAGCTCGTGGGCCTGTTCCGGCCCGCATTTACACGCCAGCTCTCTTGGCCTGTATTTTCTCGGGGGGCCGTTAATTTTTATGAACGTTGGCATCCTTTCCAACTCATGTTTGTGAATGCTAGTGAAGTTCAAAGGGCCAAGAAGAAAGCAGTTGAGGGAATGTGGGAAGAAGGAGAACCGGAGAGAAGGGCCCTTAGCTTGGAGAAGGCCTTAAAGCTCAGTGAGCGCTGTGGGTTTGGTAGCTTCCTGTTTCCAGCGTGGTACAGCGGTTGGAGTGTGGAGCTAGGATCTGGGAGACCCAGGTTTGAGTTCCCAGTCTGTCATGGAAGCTTGCTGGGTGACCTTGGCCAGTTGCTTTCTCTCAGCCTAACCTACCTCACAGGAATAATATGGAGGAGGAGGGAATGCCGTAGGCTTTTTTGGGTCTTCATCGGGGAGAAAACTGGGTGTTAAATATCTAAACAAACAATAAAGCATTTTTTAAAAAAGGATTTTGCAAATGGGTTTACGATTTTTGTCCGGTGCATTTTTCCTTGCCCTTCGTCCAAGAAGCTCAGGAGACATGTTTCTCCCTTTCTCATAACTACCCTCTGAGGTTGTCTAGGCTGAGGGGGCAGGGCTTTTTTTGTAGAAAAAGCCCAGCAGGAACTCATTAGCATAATAGGCCACACCTAACAGCTGAAGCTCATTAGCATATTAGGCCGCACCCCCATGTTACCAGAAGTGTGGTCATCCAGCCACACCCACCTTTTGCTTCTTATTCTGTTTACCTTGTTTGTTGTCAAAACCCAGGGCCTTTTCTTGTAGCAGGAACTCCTTTGCATGTTAGGCCACACACCCCTACTGTAGCCAATCCTAATGACTTTCTGCTGTTGGGTGTGGCCTATTATGCTAATGAGTTCCTGCTGGGCGTGGCCAACTCAGGAGCCAGCCGGAACTCCGTTCCTGTGCGTTCCTGCCCAAAAATAGCCCTGCGGGGGAATGACTGATCGAAAGTCACCCAGCAAGCACCCTGACCTGGATAGCCCAGGCAAGCCCGATCTTGTCAGATCTCGGAAGCCAAGCAGGGTCGACTCTGCTAAGTCCTTGGATGGGAGACCTCCCTGGAATACCAGAGGTGGGAGGCAGGGGCAAGTGTTATTCAGGGCAGGTGTTATTCAGCCACCACTCTGATTATCCTCCAGGCCCCCAGTAGGGGTCAGTCACCAGAGGTCACCATGACTTCCAGGTGCACACACAGTCAGTCACTAGAGGTCACAGTGGCTTCCATGCACACTCACAAGTGGAGTAATGCCATAGGATCCAAGACACAATGGACGTGCAGAGGAGTCACAGCCTCAGTCCATCTGGATGTACACTGTCTAGTCAGGCAGTGTCTCTCCAGAGTCTCAGGCAGGGAGAGGTTTTTTCCAAAGATTTGCTACCTGAGATCCCTGTAACTGGAGAGGCCAGGCCTTTGTGATGGGATTGAGCCCAGGCCTTTCTGATGTGCGCTCCGTCGCTGGGCCATGACCTCTCCTCTGAAGGCTCTTTAAAAAGAAAGAAAGAATTAAATGTGCCTCAGTGGGTCTTTTAAAATCTGGGATCATTCAAGGGTTATAGGCCAAGTTCCCATGATCTTTAACCCTGGGATGGTAGCACAAGTGTCAAAATGGATCGGATACATAAAGTTCTGGGATTGGACATTTCCAGCACCTTTTACAGCTGTGGTACAGCTAGAGATGTAAAATTTCCGGAAATTTTGAAGCTCGGAAAAAAATGGAAATTTTTGGAAAAATTGAAAAAAAAGTTACATTAGCACTTTTTTTTGTCTTTTCTAGATTGAAAGTCATTCTGTTACTTTAGGAACATAAAATATGACTATGGACATTTTTACTTGGCATGAAATTATCACAACTAGCATATTAAAAATATAGTGTATCCAAACAGTTATTACAAACAGAATACCCGCCCACATGCAAAAACAAAACTGAAACCTTTTTCTTTTCTTGTGACAATAGCACCTCCTAAAGGAAGAAATGCATCTTGTTCTTGCATTGGAGAGTTCAGTTTGTAACCTAGAACTTGCTTGTCCTCAGTGCACAGAAATTAGATCAATCTGATACTATATATATATGTATGCATGTGTTATTTAAATACCTTGTCTTAAAATATTTTATTCATCACGTTAAAATAAAACGTTCCATAATAAATTTTTAAAATTTTATTTTCTTTTTCCAATTTATGTATGTATGTATGTATGTATGTATATATGTATGTATGTATGTATGTATGTATATATGTATGTATGTATGTATGTATGTGTATATATCTGAAATCCCTGTAACAGTTTATTTACCCCACTGTCTCCTTGACATAAATATTTTATTTATCATGTTAAAATAAAAAGTTCCATAATCAATTTTTTTTCTTTTCTTTTCTTTTTTCAATTTTTCGGAAAAAAACAAAAAAGGCTTCAGGAAAAAAACGGGGGAAAACCGTTTCTCCCCCGAATTTTTCCATTTTTTTTCTGGGCCTTCACATCTCTAGGTACAGCTGAGTGGAGCCCTGATATGGATTGGGGTCCACACCGGGACGGGAGAGGAGGTTTAATGCTGTACGGTTTTGCGTATCTAAACTGTTATCACCTTTCTGCCCTGAACCGGATGGTCCAGGCTAGCCTGATCTTGGTCAGATCTCAGACTCTAAGCAGGGTTGGCTCTGGTTAGTACATGGGTGGTGGGAGACCATCTTTCCTTTCCTTCCCTTTCTCCAATCAAAGTTCCACGAGACAGTGCTCTTGAGCAGTGGGAATAGCTGTGACTTAAAGGGTGAAAGAAGCCCCCCCCGATCCTGATCACAAAATGGAAAAAAAATGCAAAGCATCTGAAATTGAAAATTCAGACTGGCAAGCTAGAAGAAGAGTAGTAAAAAAGAGGCTCTACGGTCCTCCAAGATCAGGCACACAAAAAGAATACGAAAGGATGTGTAGATTCTACCTAAACGGCGAAGATGGTCAGAATATTTAATTGGCCTCCCTGCTCTAGTTCCCAGTCGACTGAAGTACCCACTGATTCCACCTGCGTGGCCCTAACAGGTTTTTTAAATGTAATTGCTGCCACCTCTTGCATTTTACTGTTTTAACGATTTTAATGTAATGTGGTTTTATTGTAACGAGTCTCTGACTCTGTTTGGTTGTGATCCGCCCTGAGCCTGTTTTGGGGAGGGCGGAATAAAAATCTGAAAAATAAATAAATAAAATAAATATGGAATATTCAGAAGCCTACCCTGGTGAACCTGAGGAGGATTAGCCATAAGCAAAAAGCTCTTGCCTGTTGAGGGATAGTTAAATAATATGTATTGGGAGGCCACCAAGGAAGACCAGGGTCATTACGCAGAGGCAGGCAATGGCAAACTGCCTCTGTTCATCTCTTGCCTTGGAAACCCTATGGGGTTGCTGTAAGCAGGGGTCATTTCATAGAAAAAGAGGTGCAGGAGCTCATTAGCATAGCTTATTTGCATATGCCACACCCCCTGATATCACCGGAAGTGTATCAGAAGGCAACACCCACCGCTTAGGCTCCACTGGACTGTTTTGGATTGCTAGCATTTGGGGGGGGGGGATCTGTCCTCGCAGAGGAGGGAGAGATTGTACCTGAATAAAACTTGGTCTTAAAGGTGCCACTGGACTGTTTTGGACCGGGGGGGGGGCTCTGCAACTTACCTGGCTGCTTCTTGCTCTGACTGAGGGCTGCTGGGAGCAGGGGGTGGGGCTTGTTGCATGTGCCCGCCCCCTGGGCTCTTTACTGCCGGAGCTCTGCTCCTGTGCGCTCCTGCAGGAAATGACCCCTGGCTGTAAGTCAACTGTGACTTGACAGAACATTTCACCACTTCATAATCCTTTAAAGGAAAGAAAAGCTGGAAAAAAGGGGTAACCACGTGGGGGAAATCCCAGTTTCAATTAGGAAAAAAACCAGTCTGGAGTGAAAAGGTTAAACCTCCTCTTTCCACAGAGGCCCCAGTCTGAGGCAGGGTTCTGCAGGGCTACAGTATAGCTTAAAAAGACTCGAAGAGCCATGATCTGTTGTGTCTTTGACCCTCACTTCGAAATAAACTCTGCTATACATTATTGGTCTGAAAATATGCAGAGTCAGGCTGGAGCTCCCTTTGCTATGGCCCCGCAGGTGGACCTCCAGATGACTCCTGGGTTTTGGCCACTGTGTGACACAGAGCGCTGCAGGGCCAATTTGTCTATTAGGCACGTGATACTTTTAGGGGCCCGTGAAAATATTTTAAAATCAGCAGGGGAAAAAATGAACTTTTAGGGTTGAAGAAAATGTTTTATTTCTCCCCCTAAGTAACAACAGGAGCTGCGGTGGCTCAAGTGGTTAAGACGCTGAACAGCAGGCTGTGGAAGGTCAGTAGTTCAGCAGTTCGAGACCCGAGTTGCTGCATGACGGAGTGAGCTCCCGTCTCTAGTTCCAGCCCCTGCCAACCTAGCAGTTTGAAAGCAAGAAATTGCAAGTAGATAAATAGGTACCACTTCAGTGGGAAGGTAACAGCGTTCTGTGCGCCTTGGTGTTTAGTCATGCCGGCCACATGACCACGGAAATGTCTTCGGACAGTGCTTGGTCTTCGGCTTTGAAATGGAGATGAGCACCGCAACCCTAGAGTCGGATTCAACTGGCTTTCGAGCAAGGGAATCTTTTCCTTTACTTTTAAGTAACAACAGTATGGCCTGTGGTTGCACTACAACAACAATAGAATGAACAATTACAACATATACTTCTAATGAATTATATAATCACAATATTACAGTAGAATTTGAACAGACGTTTTATCACACATATAATGTTCTCAAAAACAAAGAAGCATGGTTCTTCCTGCTAATACGCTTTATGTGTACATTCTTATTGTGTATTAGAGTCCATTAGTAGTAAATAGGAATCCTTCCTTTATAGATGCTGACGTGTTTTCTAGATAATTTCCACGTTTCGAGGAGAAACCTTCTAAGCAGCTTCCTTCATTCAAAAACTGTAGAGAATGTACAATAAATTATATACAATATCATGAAACCCAGTACAAAAAACTTCAGGGTGCCAACAACGGCAAAATTTCTTATAAGCAAAATTCCATAATTTCAATTCTGTAACAAATACACAATGATTATAATAAACTATATCTCATATGGTTGTCCTGAAACCGAATATAAGAAGCCTCCAGATGCCATAAGCCTTCAGATACTCACAGTATCAGTATTTCTTTTAAGGTGAGAAAAGAGTTCACAAAATATATAAACTGGCTACAGTTTTATGACTCAAAATGTTGTTACTTAGTTGTTGTTACTGTGGCTGATCTAGTTGAGTCCACCTTCCAAAGCAGCCGTTTTCTCCAGGGAGAACTGATCTCTTATGTCTGGAGATCAGTTTTAGTAGCAGGAGATCTCCAGGCCCCACCTGGAGGCTGGCAACCAATGGTCCCTTTAAGCCGTGGAGTCTTGTGAGCAAAACATCTACCTTGTGAGCTACTGGCCTTACAGTTGTGAGCGTGCGATTTAGGGCTGCCAAGTGGGGGCGGGTGGCGGGTAAACCCCTGCTTTGGAGGCCCGATTTCCGCCGCCGCGGAATCGGGCCCCGGGGGGAACTCCGCCCCCTGAAGCGCAGTGTGGCTGCATCACCAGAGATGACGCAACCACGTCGATCACGTTGGGGGCGTGGCCCCGAACGTTGGAGGGAAAACTCTATGGTTTTCCCTCCAACAATCGGGGCCACGCCTTCAACGTGATCGACGTCGCGCGTCACTTCCGGCCTTAAAGTTGTGAGTGTGCGATTTAGGGCTGCCAAGTGGGGGCGGGGGTGGGTAAACCCCCGCTTTGGAGGCCCGATTTCCACCACCGTGGAATCGGGCCCCGGGGGGATCTCCGCCCCCCCGAAGCGCAGCGTGGCTGCGTCACCAGAGGTGACGCAACCACATCAATCATGTTGGGGGCATGGCCCCGATCATCGGAGGGAAAACTCTATGGTTTTCCCTCTGAGGATCGGGGCCACACCCTCAACATGATCGACGTCGCCTGTCACTTCTGGTGACGTGCTGGCGGCGTGCACCAACCTCCACCTACGGCTCCCGGAGCCCGGCGAGGCTACCCCGCCGCCAAGATAAATAGACTTGGCAACCCTAGTGCGATTTGGCTGCTGCATAAATTAGTTTGCTCTGGAGCCCTCCTTCCTGAGCTATGTGTGAGCCGGAGGCTAAAAAACTCTGAGCTAGCTCACACTAACTCAGCGGGAACACTGCAGGCAGCCCTAGCCCTGGCAAACAGGCAGGCCTTGCGGTACCTCCGGAAGATCTCCAAGAAAGGGGGCTCCCCAAACCTCTTCAGGGAGCCCGTTCCACAGAGCTGGAGCCATGACGGAAAAGGCCCGGGCTCTGGTTGATGGCAGACAGGCCACCCTAAGTGGTGGACAACTCACGGATGGCTGCCTGGTGGTGGAGCTGAACCTGAGCTCTTGTGCAGGCACGTGGCCGCTGGACACAAGGGGACGTCGTTTGCTTGCTGGAACAGCTCACCTGTAATTCCGTTCCAAATTGGGAACTTGGCCTCTAAAGGAGGAAATGTTCCTTCTGACCCACGTAATTGCATTTTTCCTGCAGGGACATTTTTCGGAAGTGATGCCATACTCTTGTTAAGGGATTGGGATTGCGAGAGAGCATCAGGAAAGAAAGCTATCTTGTCCCTCCTTCAGATTTTTTTTGTGTGTGTGTGTGTGCATTACGATGATTTCCTCTTGCTTAAAATATGCTCCAGATGTTACAGGGGTGTGCTGCCCCCCCGCTAAAAAAAGAAAGATAACGGACCGTCTGTCTGTTCTGCTGCCGAATGTTAGAGCAGCCGAGAGGGAAACCGAAGCCTCTTTGTTGCTTCAAGGCAGTATTCACACACGCTAGGGCAGACGGTTGGAACGATGGGGTGAAGGGGCAGGCAGAGGTCCTCAGTGTACTTTCAGCATGTTGGGAAGGGACCATAAGACGCTGGAAGGCTCGTGGGAAATGGAGATCTTTCAGTTCCCCAGCACTGAAAGTCACATAAGAGGGTAGACAGGTGTAGTGGTTAGGGTACCAGACTGAGATCGGGTATAAGCCAGATTCAAGAACCCTGTCAGGAACTCTACCTAGCAAGAACAAAATGGTGGACAGTCAAATGTGGCAGTTTGCTTCAAGGCCCTCTCCTCCCCCTCAAATGGGCAGGACAAAATTGGAACGGCAAATAAATACGTAGGCCTGGTTGTTTTCTGTGAATCCCTGCACAAATTGTGGGGTGTGGGTCTCATGAAATGTCTCAGTGGCCTGCTTCATTACGCTTCTGCTGAAAGGGCAGGATATTTTCCACCCCCTCTGGGCTGTGGGCACCCCTAGTGAGGAAGCTCACTGGGTTATCTCATGTGAGTGGCTTAACTTTTCTTACCTCACAAGGCTGCCATAAGGGCAACTTACCTTAAGGACTGCCGTCTCCCATATGAATTGTTCACTCTGGTCATGTTCAGAGGCCCTTACCATCTTAGGCTAGAAGAGTGGCAGTCTGAGAGGGATGGATTCAGGTGGGTAGCCATGTTGGTCTGAAGCAATCGAACAAAGGTTGAGTCCGGCGGCATCTTTAAGACCAACAAGTTTAATTCTGGGTATAAGCTTTGTATCTGAAGGAGTGTGCAGCTGGACTCAGACTTTAGTCTGAAGAAGAGCCCTCTCTGTAATGGCACCAAAACTTTATAACTTCTTCCTCAGGGAAATTTCATCTGCCACCTCCTGTTCTTGTCTTCCGGTGACGACTTTTCTTTTCTTTTTTGCTTGGCATACCCCTCAATAATTGTTATTAGTCTTCCTATGATATTGGTTGTTATGTGTTTTTATTGAATTATTTTACTACTTTAAATGTTGCTGTTTGTTCAGACGTTTTAATGCTTTTATGTTCGCCACCTTCGGGACCCTGAAAGGCAGCATAAGAATGGTTTAAATGAAGTGGGGAGCAGACTTTTCCATCTAGAAGCAGCTTGGGAGAACTCTAAGTATCAGGTTCAGGGTGGCGTAGTAGTTCGTTTGGGGGGGACAAGATCTGGGAGACCCAAGATTGAATCTCCACTTGGCTAGAGAAGCTCGCTGAGTGACCTTGGGCCTGTCACTTTTTTCCAGCCTAACTTACCAGTGTGGTATACTGGTGTTTAAGTGCCAGTGTGTTGTACTGGTTAAGAGCGGTGGACTCTCATTCTGGAGACCCAGGTTTGCTTCCCCGGTCCCCTTCCACATGAAGCCAGCTGGGTGACCTTGGGCCAGGCCCAGTTCTCTCAGAACTCTCTCAGCCCTACGTACCTCACAAGGTATCTGCGTTGGGGAGAGGAAGAGAAGGTGATTGTAAGCCATTTTGAAACTCCTTACGGTAGAGAAAAGCGGGGTGTAAAAACCAACTCTTCTTCTGCATGGTGAGAAGTGGTCAGTGCTGGACTGGCCGTGTTGGGTTGTATCACTTCAGAAGGCGGGTGGTAGACTGTCTGTTTAAATACTGCCCATAGAAAAAAGTCTCTGCAGGTAGAAGAAGAAGAACAAGAAGAGACTGGATTTATACCCCACCCTTGGAGTCTCAGGGCGGCTTACAAACTCCTTTCCCTCCCCCTCCCCACAACAGACACCCTGTGAGGTGGGTGGGGCTGAGAGAACTCTGACACAAATGGCTCTTTTTCAAGGACAGCTGTGCCAGAGCTTGTGACTGACCCAAGGTCACATCAGCAGGTGCAAGTGGAGGAGTGGGGAATCAAACCCGGTTCTCCCAGATTAGAGTCCATGCACTTAATCACTAGATTATGTGGGTTGGGACCCTTTTTCCTGATGGAATACTTTTCCCTGTAAGTATTAATGCTTTTTTTGGAGAAATACAGAGTGCTCTAGCATGCACTCTCCAACCTGCAGTCTTGGCTATAGAGTTCCCAACCTCCAGGTAGGGCCTGGATACCTCCCAGAGTTACAGCTCATCTCCAGACAACAGCGATCAGTTCTCCTGGAGAAAATGGATGCTTTGGAGGGTGGACTCTGTGGCACTGTACCCCATTATAGCCCCTCCTCTCCCAAGGCTTCACATCCAAATCACCAGGAATTTCCCATCCCAGAGTTGGCAACCCGGCTTGGTTATGCATTGCATGTTTCCGTCTCTGAAAGGGTTGCATGCCTGCTGCAGATTTCATATGAGTGCGGTGAGCAGAGCTTCTGCTAACACGATTGGGATGTCTTTTGAAACTAGATTTGGCAGCGTAGCTTGTGGGTGGTGCAGACATGTGCTTGGACATTGGAAACATTAGATGCACGCAGAACCCTGATAGCGCAGCATTGCCAGGCAGGGGCGTGATCCTTGCAACTCGGCTTTTAAGCACACAGCCGGCCAGCTAAGTTCTCCGTGTTCTTCCATGGAATCCCAGCTAGCCGCTGCTCTCTAAGCATAGTTCCAACACATGCCCTCTCAGGACAGGATATCCCTTCCTCCCCCAAAAGTATGTCTCTGCAGAACTTTTATTTTTCAAAGTTCTCTGAACAGCGGAGGAGGAGGGAGAGACGATGCGGTGTACTGGTTAGGGAGCTGGACCTGGAAGGCAGGTTCAAATCCCCGTGAAATTTACAGGGAGATTTTGGAGCAGTCGCACTCTCTCAGCCTAACCTCCCTCACAGGGTTGTTGTGACAATAAAACAGGAGGCTATAGATAGACTAACTAGTGAGCTGGATAAATAGATGGATGGGTCATGTCTTGGACACAGAGGCTGTGCTTGGCATGCAGAAGAAGGGAAGAGAGAGAAGAGATTGGATTTATACCCTGCCCTTCACTTGGAGTCTCAGAGGGGCTTACAGTCTCCTTTCCCTCCCCCTCCCCACAACAGACACCCTGTGAGGTAGGTGGGGCTGAGAGAGCTCTTTCAAGAACTGCTCCTGAGAGAACATCTCTGAGAGAACTTGTCACTGACCCAAGGTCACACCAGCAGCTGAAAGTGAAGGAGTGGGGAAATCAAACCCGGTTCTCCCAGATTAGAGTCTGCGCTCCCAACCACTACAGTGAACTGGCTCTCCAGATTCAATCCTGGGCATTTCCATGAAAGGATCCTACATAGTAGTTATCGGGAAAGCTGTTTGCCTGCCTGAAGTTCTTAGAAAGCTGCTGCCAGACTGGGTAGACAACCTTATCTTGAGTTGAACCAGTGCCAGGCAGAAATGTGTGAGAATATAATCCAGTTTACACTTTCCAGGGACCGTTGGGTGCAAAAGAACCAGAAGATCTGTCTTTCTGGTGTATTTCCCTTCCACCAGAGAGCTCAAAGTGGCACACATAGTTCTTCTGTCTCTGCTCTTGTTATCTTTACAACAGCCTTGTGAGGTAGGTTAGACTGAGGGAGAGTGTTTGGACCAAAGGTCACCCAGCGAGCTTCCGTAGCTGGGCGGGGGTTTTGAACCTGGGTCCCCTAGGGATTACTCATATACTTTAAACACTCCCCAACCTTGGCTCACCATGCTTTGTTCTTAGTGTTATAGAACAAAGTTTGAGTCCAGTGGCACCTTTAAGACCAACAAAGTTTAATTCTGGGTATAAACTTTCATGTGCATGGCATGCTCACAAAAGCTTATACCCAGAATTAAACTTTGTTGGTCTTAAAGGTGCCACTGGACACAAACTTTGCTCTGTGGCTTCAGGCCAACACGGCTACCCATTCTTACTGTCCTGTTAGACTATTTGTGTTTGGCTCATTTTCTCTTTGGTATGGGTTGGCTCGTGATGAGATTTCTCTGCTACAAAATTTGAGGCTGTGGGCCTCACAGAAAATGCCACAGAACAATCTCGTTTCCCATCCAGGAGAGCCAGAAAACACTAGAAAAGACTTGCTCAATTAAATGTCACTCACCAGCCCTATACGGTGGCTCGCGAGGGATTCTTTGCCTGACAGATGGGGACTTCAGCTTGGGTTCGGTGGACCACAAGTTTCCAGAGGCCTGATTCTAATCCTTGCTGTTTTTGTTCAGCTAGGATTGTGCCTCAGCAGAGCTTCGGCATCTGTCCTCAACCTCAACTGCAGTCTGGTCCTTTTGCCCATGTGCCGGATTCTCCTGGCTTTCCTCCGAGGATCTCAGAAGGTAAGAGAGAAGAACCGGAATGTGGCGAGCGAACAGAGAGTGAACGAATGACTATGGATGGTGGATTCCCACATGGTCTTTCAGCGCATGATGGGGCACATGCCACTGTTTGGCGGTTATTAACACCTTTTTGTTTCAATGAATTAATTTGTTGTTGTTGTAGCCCTCTGTTGCTCCAGGCCACAGTGATAATCACTTAATGAGAAGGAAGTTTTTGACTTCGGTTGTGTGTCAGTCTAGGAAGAAGTGTTTTTACGCATGATGGGGCACATGCCACTGTTTGGCAGTTATTAACACCTTTTTATTTCAAGGAATTAATTTGTTGTTGTTGTTGTAGCCCTCTGTAGCTCCAGGCCGCAGTGATAATCACTTAATGAGAAGGAAGTTTTTGACTTTGGTTGTGTGTCAGTCTAGGAAGAAGTGTTTTCATGACACTCGCCTGAGTCTTTGGTATAATGGATCCTACCTGGTGCTGGGCCAAATAGCCCCCAATCTATCTCCTTTCCCCTCTGTATATACGAACCCCAACCGTGTGACACAGGTTTGTCTTTGAAGAGGGAAAAAAAAATGTCGGGCTTGAGGTCACTGGTTGGTGGCGAAGTGGGAATAGGAACCGAGGTCTCCCTGGGTCATGGCTAACCTTCTGTTCATTATACCATGTTGGCTCTTGCTATACCCTGAAAAATCACATGGCGGTGTGGTTGGGCCCTGTTGGCTACCAGCTGTGCATGCACCACACACCCAGATGATCAGCAGCCACCCAAAGTAGTAGGAGAGCCGATGTAGTGTAATGAAGAGAAGAAGAGATTGGATTTATAGCCCGCCCTTCACTACCCAAGGGAGTCTCAGAGCGGCTTACAAACTCCTTTCCCTTCCCCTCCCCACAATAGACACCCTGTGAGGTGGGTGGGGCTGAGAGAGCTCTTGACAGAAACTGCTCTTTCAGGAACAGCTGTGCCAGAGCTTGTGACTGACCCAAGGTCATCCAGCCAGGTGCAAGTGGAGGAGTGGGGAATCAAACCCGGTTCTCCCAGATTAGAGTCCGCGCTCCTAACCACTACACCAAACTGGCTAATGGGTAGAATGTCGGGCTTGGACTCCCACTCTACATGTTTGGTGTAGTGGTTAAGAGCACAGACTTTAATCTGGGAGAACCGGGTTTGATTCCCCACTCCTCCACATGCAGCTGCTGGTGTGACTTTGGGTCAGTCACAAATTCTCTCAGAGCTGTTCTCTCAGGACCCGTTTTCGAAAGAGCTCTCTCCGCCCCACCTACCTTACAGGGTGTCTGTTGTGAGGAGAGGAAGGGAAAGGAGATTGTCTGCTGCTCTGAGACACATAAGGCCTCCTGGGTGACCTTGGGCCAGTCCGAGTTCATTCAGAGCTCTCTCAGCCCCACCTACCTCACAGGGTGTCTGTTGTAGGGAGAAGAAAGGAAAGGAGATTGTAAGCCACTCGGAGACTCCAGAGTGAAGGGCCAGGGTATAAACCCAATCTCTTCTCTTAGCCAAGGAGGCCCCAGCATGGTGCCCTTTGACATCTTTCCTGGTGCTTGCCACATGTTTTTAGAAAGCAGGTAGGGCTCTGATTGGCCACTGGAAATCTGATTGGTTCTGCAGATTAAAATAACATGGTGTCAGTGGCAACTGGAACCACAGTGTTGGTTTTATTCTCTCTCTCACTCTGCCTTCCCAGTATATAATTTTAAATTACCCCTCTTCTTCCCTGCAGTTGGGCTTCCCACGTGTGTGTTGTTTGTGCAACACTCTGCCTTTTGTGGTGGCCATTTTTGTGGCTGGCTCTGCCTCCTGCAAGCAGCCATTTTGTACTTGTGACCGGCGCCATATCCAAATTCCAACAGCAACTGCCCACAGGCTCAAAAAGGCTGGTTACCCCTGCCTTAGCCTGACCTCAGAGGGCACTTTGAGGATAAAACAGAGACGGGAGAACCACATTTGCCACCCAGAACTTCTTGGAGGATGGGTGTATGTGTAAAAATGGGCTAGATAAATAGACAGGACTGAGTGTATGTGTAAAAATGGGCTAGATAAATAGGACTGAGAATTAGTTTATAAAAAAGACTCCATTCTCTTTTCTATCTTCCCCGCTGCTCTGGTTACCAGCAACTTGCTGCTGCGGCTCCCCACTATCAAAGCCCAGAGTCTCTGAAATGTTTGTGCGGTCCAAACTGTCTTCCTTGCCTTCCCACCATCCATTTTTCCTTTCCAGTTGACCAGAGGCTACCGACACTCACAGCCTTTCCCCTTGGCTTCCAGGTGCTAAATTGCAAATCCCACCGTTTCCACTCCCTGAAACCTGCACTGCTCATTTCAATGAAATGGGGAGAGGGAAGGAGGGAAGGAGAGAGAATGGGATGATGACAGGCTGACGTTGAGGCCTGTAGCAGTGCTTTTGGAGAGCCAGTGTGGTGTAGTGGTCAAGAGTGGCAGACTCTAAACAGGAGAAGTGGGTTTGGTTCCCCACTCCTCCACATGGACCCTGCTGGGTGACCTTGGGCCAGTCCCAGTTCTCTCAGAGCATTCTCAGCCCCATCTACCTTACCTTGTGGGGAGGGGAAGGGAAGATGATTGTAAGCCACTTTGAGACATATAAGGCCTGCTGGGTGACCTTGGGCTAGTCACAGTTTATTTCTCAGAACTCTCTCAGCCCCACCTGCCTCACAAAAGGTGCCTGTTGGGGGGAGAGGAAGGGAAGGTGATTGTAAGCTGCTTTGAGACTCCTTAGGGCAGTGAATAGTAGGGTATAGAAGAAGAGAAGAAGAGATTGGATTTATGTCCCACCCTTCACTACCCAAAGGTGTCTCAGAGCGGTTTACAAACTCCTTTCCCTTCCCCTTCCCACAACAGACATCCTGTGAGGTAGACGGGGCTGAGAGAGCTCTGACAGAAACTGCTCTTTTTCAAGAACAGCTCTTATCAGAGCTACGGCTTGCCCAAGGTCATCCAGCCAGGTGCAAGTGGAGGAGTGGGGAATCAAACCCGGTTCTCCCAGATTAGAGTCCGCGCACTTAACCACTACACCAAACTGGCTCCACCAACTCCTCCTCCTCCTCCTCCTCAGCAGCCTTTTGGGAAATCGTTGAGGATATTTTGTTGGAGGGGGGGGGAGGTAGAGACTGGGGAGGGTGGGGTTTGTGGGAGGGGTGGGTCCTCAGCAGGGAATCATGCTCTACAGTCCACCTTCCAAAGCAGCCATTCGCTCCAGGGGAACAGATCCCTGTTATCTGGAGACGAGTTATAGTTCTGGGAGGTATCCAGCCACCATCGGGAGTTTGGCAACTCTAGTGCTATGGCACAGAGCCATGGCAGGCAGAGAGCCAATTTACCCATGCATATGGAATCATCTGGAGCTGCGGAGGCTCAAATGGTTAAGAGTGCGCTCCACTTCTCAGATGTTGGGGTGTGATCGTGCCCGGATAATCCGCTCACCATCCGTGCCTCTCCCGCGGCAACTTTGCCGTGTGACCGGGGCCTTTAAAGACTAACAAAAATTTGTGGCAGGGTATGAGCTTTCTTGAGCCACTGCTCACTTCTTCACAAAAGCTCCGCCCCTTTCCACAAATTTTGCTAGTCTTTAAGGTGCTCCTGGACTCTTGTTCTTTTCTGCTGCTACGGACAGACGTAACACAGCTACACATTGATGTTTTAGATGAGAATTTAGTTTAATTTGTACTCTCCCCATCCCTTCCCCAGGTGGCCAGCCGGAAAACGAGGAGGCTCTTGGATAAAAGCAAAACTTTCCACGTAACCTGCGGCGTTACAATCTGCCTCTTTTCAGGTATGTTCCTCTGGAGCGGGAAAACACTGACTCTTGCTGCGAAGCACATTGAACATTACAAGTGGGCTGTGGCTTTTCTCCAGCAGTACATGAGGGGGTAGTCTTGTTCCACAGTTCCTCCTGTAAACCTGTGGGCGTTCTCTCCGATTTTTCTAATCTCTGGGAGGAGACCTGTGTTCCGGTACAGGTTTTGTAGCGTTGTCTTCCCTGCCTCATCAAACCACGCCGAATGCTCGCCGGCACCGCCGATATCAGATCGAGCGCAGCCAATTTAAACGCAGAGGCACGGATGCCGGTTCGGCACAGATTGTTCTACATGGCTGACGCCTGTCAGATATCGAGGGGATCTAGACTAATGAGTCTCTGTCTGTTTACTTGTTGGCCTCAGTTTAAAAGGCACAGAAGTAGCCTGGCTGTGAAGGCATAATTCATACAAGATGTTCAAGGTGTGCTTAAATAGGTTTACAGGGCATGCTGACCCATTCGGTCTTTAACCGTAACACACCAGTGACTGATAGGTGTGCTGCTAGGAATAAGAACATTAAGGGTAGCCAGGATGGGTAGCTGTGTTAGTCTGTCGGTAGCAGCAGAAAAGAGCAAGAGTCCAGTAGCACCTTTGTTGTAGTTCAGTCGCACAGTCGAGTCCGACTCTTCACGACCCCATGGACCAGATCACG
>NW_015160864.1:568359-593954 GCF_001447785.1 Gekko japonicus | reverse complement strand
TCTGTTGTGGGGAGGGGAAGGGAAAGGAGTTTGTAAGCCGCTCTGAGACACCAAGTGAAGGGCGGGGTATAAATCCAATCTCCTCTCCTCCTCCTCAAAATATGTGGCAGGGCGTGAGCTTTCGTAAGTCATTGTATCTGAAGAAGTGAGCAGTGACTCATGAAAGCTCATGCCCTGCCGCAAATTTTGTTAGTCTTTAAGGTGCTAGTGGACTCTTGCTCATTTCTGCTGATTCAGGGTAACTGCGCAGCAGCAGGCCAGTGGCCTTTTTTAAGTCAGTGGGCACTTTTGGGATCCTGACACAGCATGGTGGGTGCAGCCACAAAATGGCTGCCTTTGCTTGCCTTCAGTAACGCAGTGAAAAGCCTTGTCCTGTGGTGGCCGCTGCTGCTGAAGCGGCATTTTAAAATATCTGCACAGCCAATCAGATTTCCACTGGCTGCGGGGCAAAGTCCGCACTTGCTCCTACCCACTTTCTAAAAACACTTGATGGATGCAAGGAAAGGGACTCCTGATCTAGTCCATCTTGTTTCCAACAGTTGCTGGTGAGATGCCCCAGGGAAGTCAACAAGCCTCTGAAAACAGCCCTTACCTATTGAGTGTTCCCCAACATATGACAGCCAGAGGTATCCTGCCTCCGAACCTGGAGGCCCCATCCAGTTGTTGGGGGTAATAGCTCCCATGGACATGTCCACCATAAATCTATCCAGTACCTTTTTTAAATTGATGTAATCCGTTGGTCATCACCACATCTTGTGGCAGTGAGTTCCACAGTTCCTTTTATACTCCTTTTTGGCTGCTGTCACGCACACTAGCCAGTTTGGTGCAGTGGTTAAGTGTGTGGACTCTAATCTGGGAGAACCGGGTTTGATTCCCCACTCCTCCACTTGCACCTGCTGGATGACCTTGGGCAATCCATGGTTCTGGCACAGCTGTTCTTGAAAAAGAGCAGTTTCTGTCAGAGCACTCTCAGTCCTGCCTACCTCACAGGGTGTCTGTTGTGGGGAGGGAAAGGGAAAGGAGTTTGTAAGCCGCTCTGAGACTCCTTTGGGTAGTGAAGGGCGGGGTATAAATCCAATCTCCTTCTTCTTCTAAATATTCCACTTTCGATCTGCTTCCAGTGCACTTTCCAACTGGATTTTTTTCTGTGTGAACTGGCAAAATCCAGTTGGAAAATTCATTGAAAGTGGATTGAAGGTGGATTATTTGGTGTGTGCAGCCGCAGCCTTTGTCTGCCTGATGGGATGCTACTGTTCCATGCAAATGAAGCTGTGGATGGGATCAGCACATTTAAACCAGGGTTGTACAAAGGTGCCCTTTTCCTGTTCTTTTTGGGTTTTGTATGTTGGCAACCTTTTCATTCCTCCTTGTGGTTCTGCTTGTAGTTCAGATTGTTTTTTTCTTTCTTTCATGCCATTTTTATGCAATTGATGGGGGGGGGGAACACTTTGTAACAGTGATATTTCTGTTGAAAGAGGGCTGCCGTTTGATCGTGTCTTAGAGGAACCTGCGTCAGAAACTGTCAGAAACCATGACAGAAACTTCATGTGTTCACAGAATTCAGACACGTCGCTAAATAGATAGATATCTGCGTTGCAGAAAGCAACGTCTCTTGCTGCTGACTAAGTGGGCTGTACTCTTCAAAATCCATCATACATCTTAGAAAGACACTTTGGAGACGAGGTCCTTCTCATCTACACCACCTGGCACCTGGCAAGCATAGGCCCACAGTTTCTGATGTGCGCGGGACTTTTTGTATTGCAGCAACCAGGGGTCATTTTGTAGAAAAAGAGGTGCAGGAGCTCATTAGCATAACTCAAGAGCATAACTCATTTGCATATGCCACACACCCCGACATCACCGGAAGTGTGTCAGAAGGCAACACCCACCGCTCAGGCTCCACTGGACTGTTTTGGATTGCTAGCTATTGGGGGGTGGGGAGGAACGTGCAGATCTGTCCTCACAGAGGAGGGAGAGCTTGTACCTGAATAAAACTTGGTTTCAAAGGTGCCACTGGACTGTTCTGGACCAGGGGGTGGGGTGGGTCTCTGCAGCTTACCTGGCTGCTTCTTGCTCTGACTGAGGGCTGCTGGGGCTTGTTGCATGTGCCCGCCCCCTGGGCTCTTTACTGCCGGAGCTCTGCTCCTGCGCGCTCCTGCAGGAAATGACCCCTGGCAGCAATCAAGGCGGCCTGCTTAAGCAGTGATGGACCTGGGAGAACGGTCAGGATCTGAGCCAAGGACTTCAGATTCTTGTGACTCGGACTACTAAGTGCCCTAAGCCCATGGAGCTTGGGCCTCAGAAGACCTTAGGCTCAGGACTGTGCAGCATCAAGCTCTGTGACTGGTAGGCAGCATGAAGCCTCGGGATTGGTTGGGCTGGATACCAGGAGACTTGCTTGGTCAATGGATCGGTTTCATCTTCCTGCTGTGCTTCAGGCCGTATCCATCTGCAGCGTCAGCTACTGCTCTCGGGGGCCCTGCTCGAAGTCTACATTTGAGGAGGGATCTCCTTGGCTTGGCTCTGTCAAACTGGTTCCAATCCCTGTGCAGCTGCATACTGTCTAGTACGTGCAAGAACCCACGAAGAGTGAAGCCACTACAGGCAATGGTGGTCAGACTTGGTGGAAGGGAAGCTGCAGAACCTTGGATAGCTCCATGGCAGACAGCTTGTTGCAGTGGCTGCCGGAAGCCAGACTGCATTCTCAAATACTGGAGCAGGTTCAGATAGCTCCATCCAGGACCTGCCTTCCTAGGGCTAGAAGTGCTTCCTAAGGGGCCCATGGTGACGTGTGGTCTGGCTCATCTGTGGAGCCCTGGGATCTTCTACAGGTCCTCTGGCATCTCCAGGGAGGAGGATTTGGTGGTGGTGACCCTGGAGGCTGGTGGGAGAGCAGATCTTCTGGGAGCTTTGGCTACATCTTTGGGAAGAAGACTTGACTGGTCTGGGGCAGTGATACTCTGTATTCTTGGTGCTTGGGGGCAACATTGGGAGGGCTTCTGGAGTTCTGGCCCCACTGGTGGACCTCCTGAGGGCAGTTGGGTTTTGGCCACTGTGTGACACAAAGTGTTAGACTGGATGGGCCATGGGCCTTCATCCAACATGGCTTCTCTTATGTTCTTATGACTATTGCCAGTAGGGGTCAGGTCCAGAGGTGGTACTATCCTCCCCTGAAGTAGTGAAACCCCCCCAGAGGTTGAGTTACCCCACCTATTTTTCCCCCCAAGAGGGGTTGCTAGCTTGGCCAACTATGTACACCAGTATCAAGGGCTGGACTGGATGACTCCTCATCTGAATTTTGCTCAGTGGGCAGGGACATGAGATACTTGCTAAGAAGGCCTTGAGGACACCACTATGCTTCGTACCCCACGTGATATTGTCACAGTGTGATGGTGCCATAAGTTGCTTCTGATAGTGTAAAAACATGCTTCTGTTTCCCCACCTCTCCATTTCCAGTTTCAGTTCGTTTTGTTTGGAGCAAAATAATCCCCAGGTGTCATTAGTGTCGGTATTACGCGGTGCTAGCCCACTGCAGACAGAACACGGGTGCAAGAGTATCCAATAAGACTGGAGTCTTCAAGGCTTAGTGTAAAAGCTATTTACAGTTTATTTACAAAAGCCTTCACCAATAATTGCACAGACTGACATAATGCTCGCGCAGACACCCAATATTCACAAGAAGAAGAGTTACACAGCACACCACCATACTTATACATCCATTGACCAATCAGGGCCAATGCTGAGTCATGGTAATTAGCTCTGGCATGAACCAGCCAGAACCAGTTAGAGCCAGCTCTTCAGACACTCAGAGCTGTCAGCTCCTGTCACATAGATGCCACAGATCTACAGTCAGACTTAACTGCACATTAGAATGTTGACAATTAGGAGCCATCATGAGGACAGATCAAGATGGGTAGCCATGTCAGTCTGTCTGTAGCAGGAGAAAAGTGCAGGAGTCCAGGAGCACCTTCAAGACTGACATAATGAGGACAGTTCTTGCCACGTGTGCATTTATGTGCCACCGAGTCACTTAACGACTTACGGTGACCCCGTGATTTTAATGACCTCCCAAACATCCTGCCATTAACAGCTGTGCTCAAAGTTTTAGTCATCAAAAGGGTGCCCTGATGGATTATATGTGGTAGTAGCCGTTGACGGACTGATCCTCCATGAATTATTCAATTCAATTCAAATACCTTTAATTGGCATACAATATTAGAAGTATTTACCAATAATACAATCCAAAAGAAATTATAAAATAGATAGTCGTGGCTATGTCAGGCCTAACTCAAGTTGTCACAAGCTAGATTTGACCATACAAAAGATGCCTGAATCATAAAATAAATTGGCCTTTTAAACTTATAAATTAAGAATCATTAATATGGTCAGGTCACTCTTCCATGAATTTGTCTAATCCCCCCTTTTAAGCCACCAAAGTCCCATGGTGGTGCATTCCACAAATTACGCATTGTGTGAAGTCCTTCCTGTTGCCTGTGCTGAATTATTTATTTATTTATTGCATTTATATTCCACCTATCCCGTAAATGGGCTCAGGGCGGGTTACAACATTTCCATAAATACGATAAAGTTCTGAAACACATTATCAGCATATAAAAAGTCAACCATCATAGCTTGCTGTAGGGAGAGTCCGGCCCATTGACGTAGGTAGGTATGGCCTGTTATCAGTAAGCAACCTTGGGGTTAATTAACTGCCCATCCAGTTAACCTCGAGGTTAATTAACTGCCCATCCAGTCCTTTGGGATGTCCCCAAGTTCTAGTTTTATTTGCTTGTTTGTTTGATTCTGTTTGTATCCCGCCCTCCCCACAAGCGGTCTCAGGACAGGTTCCATCATAAAATTCACAATATAGCAATATAGCAATTGACAATATAGCAACTGACACTATAGCAATATAACAAATTGACAATTAAAATATCTAAAAATCTATCTAAAACCAGCAATCAATAAAAGACTGGTGCCTCGATAGATCTCAGTGAGAAGCAGTTGGTTCCCAGGTGGCCATTCCGATCTGAGGTCACTGGTAAAGGTAAAGGTTCCCTTGCTCGAAAGCCAGTCGAATCCGACTCTAGGGTCGCAGTGCTCATCTCCGTTTCAAAGCCGAAGAGCCAGCGCTGTCCGAAGACGTTTCCGTGGTCATGCGGCCGGCATGACTAAACACCAAGGCGCACGGAATGCTGTTACCTTCCCACCGAAGTGGTACCTATTTATCTACTTGCAATTTTGTAGGCCCTACGCAAATGTAATGGGTCCTGCTGGGCCCCGATTTCTAATGGAGAGGACGAACATGTTTCTCGTCTACACTTCCTCTATGCTGTGCATAAACGTATAAACCTTCATCGTGTTCTCTCCCCCACCCTCCCCAAATGGTAGTCTTTGTTTCATTTTTGTTTGAATGGGCGACACTCTCAGGGGTGAGCATTGAAGAGAACCTTCCTCTCTTGTTTTCTCCAGTGGTCCATGTCGCTGCACACCTGGTGAATGCCTTGAACTTCTCTGTGAACTACAGTGAAGAGTTTCTCCCACTTAATGCTGCCAGCTTCCATGGCGAGGTGAGCAGGAGGGACCGGTTTCTTTCTTCTGTAAACAAATTGTTCTCAGTCCTCGAAGGAACCTTTACGGAAGCATAGTTGGGTGCCCAGCGCTGTAGTCTTTCCGGGATCCATCGAGACTGGGCAAAGGTTACAGATGTTTTGCTGTGCCGCAGGAACGTATGAAACCTTAATCATGAATTTACCCAAAAAGAAAAAGGCTTGAAGTATGATATGGGGAGGGGCCGTGGCTTAGTGGCGAAGCATCTGCTTGGCATGCAGAAAGTCCCAAATTCAATCCCTGGCATCTTCGGTTAAAAGGACCAGGCAGTAGGTGATGTGAAAGATCTCCACCTGAGACCCTGGAGAGCTGCTGCCAGTCTGAGTAGACTATATGGACCTTGATGGACCAGTGGTCTGATTCAGCATAAGGCAGCCCCATGTGTTTGTTGTGTTCATGTGTGAGCTGTGTTTTGACACCACATCCACACGTTGTTAGATATTTTGCTACTTTAGTCAGGCAAGGAATCATTACAAAATCCAAGGATGTGTGCCTCCAGCCCTTCTAAGATGTATTTGTGTATTTATCATATGGAGAAATTACACACAGGAACCATATCATTATATAAAGTATGTAACCAAGTTGATACAACTAGTAGACAGAACTCTAGTTGTACAAGGACTCGTGGGCACTCAATTAAATTGCTGAGCCGTTGGGTTAGAACAGATAAAAGGAAGTACTTCTTCAAGCAAAAAGTGATTAACACTTGGAATTCACTGCCACAGGAAGTGGTGGCAGCTACAAGCATGGACGGCTTCAAGAGGAGATTGGATAAACATATGGAGCAGAGATCCATCAGTGGCTATTAGCTGCAACGTATAGATAGGAGCCTTCGGTCTGGAGCGAGTGATGCTCTGTATTCTTGGTGCTTGGGGGGTGGGCAACAGTGGGAGGGCTTCTAGTGTCCTGGCCCCACTTCTGGACCTCCTGATGACACCTGGTATTTGTGGCCACTGTGTGACAGAGTGTTGGACTAGATGGGCCATTGGCCTGATGCAACATTGGCTTCTCTTATGTTCTTACAAACTAATTCAGAGAAACACCATATTCAAGTCTAAGACTCTCATTGTTGACCCACACTTAAGAGGTGATATGGTGGTCAGACTTGGGTGACTTGCAGTTTAATGGGTAGCTTGGGGCCTGTCCGGTCCAGCCTTCCTCACAAGACTGTTGTGAAAATAAAATGGATGAAAGAAGAATCATGTACATTGACCTGAGTTCCTTGAATCAGATTTTAAAAAACCACACATAAGAGGGGCCAATCCTAAATAGAATTACACCATTCAAAGCCCATTGACCAACAGAGTTAGAAGAGAGGTAACTCTGTTTTGGATTAGAACAGAATTTGAGTCTAGTGGCACCCTTAAGACCAACAAAGTTTTATTCAAGGTATGAACTTTCATATGCATGCACACTTCCTCAGATCGTACGGATGTATCTGAGGAAGTGTGCCCTGCACATGAAAGCTTATACTCAGAATAAAACTTTGTTGGTCTTAAAGGTGCCACTGGACTCAAACTTTGTTCTATGGCTTCAGACCAATGTGTCTACCCACCTCGATCTGTTTTGGATTGCCCTGGAATATACTGGCTAAGGAATGGATTGTGATCCCTGCCAAAGCTCATGAAAGAATTCATGCTGTCTTTGTCTGCCTTCTAGGATCCCAGGAAGCTCCTGTTTGCTACGGGTAAGTCCGCGATAATGTCTGTACAGGGCTGTTGCTCAGCTTAAAGTTGTCAGACCTTTGCTTGCGAAATGGAAATTGACTATAATCTATTCTGCTCCAGAACTGGTGTCACGGTTCTTTCTGGGAACAAAGTAAGCCACTGGCAGTTATTTCTTCTTTTTCTAAAAAAAGGAAACGCCCAAGTCTTATTAACAATAACATGCATTCAGTTGCAAAACAATGTCATGTACTTAATTCCATCAGGATGAAGGCTTTGTAAACGCTTAATTTTCCAAAACGAAAGGTTGTAGATACGTTTTGCTATTCTTTCTGCCTTTTCTCAAACCTGTATGTGTTTACTGGGAAGTAGGCCCTGTTGTGTTCAATTGTACTTACTCCCTGGTAAATATGGGGGAGGGGCTGTGCCTTTAGTGGTAAAGCATCGGTTTCACATGCAGAAGGTCCCAAGTTCAGTTACATGGATTGCCTGGGTCTGATTGCAGGGCAGTACACATATACAGGAGCTGTGGTGGCTCAAGTGGTTAAGACACTGAACTGCAGGCTGTGGAAGGTCTGTAGTTCAGCAGTTTGAGACCCGGGTGCTTCATGACGGAGTGAGCTCCCGTCTCAAGTTCCAGCTCCTGCCAACCTAGCAGTTCAAAAGCAAGAAATTGCAAGTAGATAAATAGGTACCGCTTCGGTGGGAAGGTAACAGCATTCCATGTGCCTTGGTGTTTAGTCATGCCAGCCACATGACCACGGAAAAGTCTTTGGACAGCGCTGGCTCTTTGGCTTTGAAACGGAGATGAGCACCGCAACCCTAGAGTCGGATTCGACTGGCTTTCGAGCAAGGGAAACGTTTACCTTTACCTTTACATGTATACAAGGGTTCTTTATACTCTATGTATAAAGTAAAGGTAAAGGTTTCCCTTGCTTGAAAGCCAATCGAATCTGACTCTAGGGACCAGTACTCATCTCCATTTTCAAGCCGAAGAGCCAGTGTTGTCCAAAGACATTTCTGTGGTCATGTGGCCAGCATGACTAAACACCGAGGCGCACAGAACGTTGTTAACTTCCCACCGAATTGGTACCTATTTATCTACTTGCAATTTCTTGCTTTCTAACTGCTGGGTTGGCAAGAGCTGGGGCCAGAGATGGGAGCTCACTCCGTCACACAGCACTAGGGTCTCGAATGGCCAAACTACAGACCTTTTGGTTTGCAGCTCAGTGTCTTAACCTCTGAGCCACCATGGCCCTCAACTCTTATGTATATGAGGGTGAAATTGCAAGAGATACCCATGGAAGGAAGAGACCTTTTGATTGAATAAATGGAGCTTTTATTGTAAATGAATGCAAAGCTCACACGACTCACTCATGCAAAAATAATAACAACAGATCAACACACACAGAGCTAGGAAACATTGAGGTGATCGATAGTGACAAGATGGGGGGTTGATTTTAGATAGGGCAGTATTCACCTGATCCTGGGTTCCTGAATCCACATGGCTGACCAGTGGTTCATGTCAAAGGCTCAGACAGAGTCTGAGGGTACACTCTTACGGGCGCCTCAAGAGCTGTACAAAAGTTGAGGCGTGGAGTGCCAGTTTAAATATATTTTTTACGGAGCCAGGGGTGAGCTGGCCCAGGGTGTAATGAGTAGCCGGATTAAGTTGGGTACGTGCAGGATGCTTGGCTTGAATTGCCGAGGTTGGGAAAGTCGCCAATGTTTGCATTTCTGTGTGTCAGTGGCTTGGTGTGGAGTGGGGAAGGGTGCTAGACTCTCGAAATTACTTTGAAAGAGACAGTGCCATTTACCAGGGCGATGCCGGGGTCAGAGAAGATAGGATTAGGGATTAGTACGGAGAGGCTGGCTGTCTCTGTTGATTGAGTCAGTCCTGTGCGCATGCTCGCTCGCAGTCAATGTTCCCTCTAAGGTGTGGAGGAAGTCTTGTGAGCAAAAATTCTATTTTGTGAGCTCCTGGCATTCATGTTGTGAGCGAGCAATTTGGCTACTGCATAACTTAGCTTGCTCTGGAGCCATCCTTCCTGAGCTAAGACAAAAATGTGTGAGCTGGTGGCTAAAAAACTGTGAGCTAGCTCACACTAACTCATCTTAGAGGGAACACTGCTCACAGTCCTGCTTGGCTCGGTTCCTCCTGAGCCTGTCACGCTGGTTCAAAATGGAGTCTTTTCTGGCGCCATGTTGCAAGCCATAGTTCTGATAAGAGCTGTCCTTGAAAAAAGAGCAGTTTCTGTCAAGAGCTCTCTCAGCCCCGCCTCCCTCACAGGGTGTCTGTTGTGGGGAGGGGAAGGGAAAGGAGTTTGTAAGCCGCTCTGAGACACCTTTGGGTAGTGAAGGGCAGAGTATAAATCCAATCTCTTCTTCTTCTTCTTCCTGTGAATATAGGGCAAAACTTTTTCCGAAGCTTCTATGATCTTGGGAGTTCCATGCGCTGGAGCGTCCAGCAATGCCTTCGGGGTAGTTGTGCTAAAATCCAAATACCTTCTTCCTTTGTGGGTGTCTTGTAAAGTTAAGGCTGCAATCCTAAGGGTACTTTCCTGGGAATAGGCGCCATCAATTTACATAAGGTTTACTTCTGAGTAGACCTACTTAGCCTTGTTCCCCCAGCTAAGCATGGAAAGCCGTGGATAAATGTGTAGCCATTCAGATGCAGAATGTGCAAGAGCTATGCATCATTTCTTTGGTCCCCCCACCTCCTTTCTTTTTATGATTTTTCATTTCTTGGACCACCAACTTTGATAGTTAAATGCCAATCAATTTAAAACGCCTCCCCGCTGTCGAGCCTAGATGCGGATTAGCGGTCTTCCCTGTTGAGCTCTAATGGATAGGCGGTAATTTGGGGGCAACATTGATCTGTTTTGCAGGTTAATGCTAACGCCTTTTGTGTTTCACAGTCAGCAAATGGCGTTTCATATGTCTGAGTCCCTTTTTCACTGATGGACTTTCTAATCCTTTTTGTCGGGGAGGAGGGAGAGGGATTTTTTCCTCTGTCTGCCACCCGGCCAGCAGAATTTAAAATAAGGTGCTTTGATGAGCTGCTGCATTGAAAGTCAGTGTCGCGTAATGGCAAGGAAATGTGATGTGCAAGCTGGCAGGTTCTTGGTTCGAATCTTATCGCTTCTAGGAACTTGGCACTGCCTTGCGGTCTCGGCCTTCTGCCTGCAATATGGAAACGGTAAATCGCAGGCTAGCATAGTCCATGCAAAAATGTTTGGTCTTTTAATGTCTGTTGTGTTCTGGTGGAAAGTACCCTCAAGTCACAGCTGACATATGGTGACCTTGTGGGGTTTTCAGGGCAAGAGACGTTCAGAGGTGACCTGCCATCGCCTGCCTCCGTGTCACGATCCTGATATTCCTTGGAGGACAAAAAGTAGAATTTTTGCTCACAAGACTCTATAGCTTAGAGGGAACATTGGTCACAGCTGACATATGGTGACCTTGTGGGGTTTTCAGGGCAAGAGACGTTCAGAGGTGGCCTGCCATCGCCTGCCTCCGTGTCACGATCCTGATATTCCTTGGAGGTCTCCAGTGTTCCCTCTAGCTGTGGGGTCTTGTGAGCAAAAATTCTACTTCGTGAGCTACTGGCATTAGAGTTGTGAGCGAGCGATTCGGCTACTGCATAAATTAGTTTGCTCTGGAGCCCCATCCTTCCTGAGCTCAGACAAAAATGTGTGAGCCGGAGGCTAAAAAACTGTGAGCTAGCTCACACTAACTCAGCTTAGAGGGAACACTGGAGGTCTCCCATCCAAATATTAGCCAGGGCTGTTCCTGCTTAGCTTCCAAGATCTGCCAAAATCGGGCTAGCCTGGGCTAGTGAAGCAGAATTCTGCATTGTAACTGTACACGTAGGGGACACGTCAGAGGGATTTAATTTCTGTGCACTCTCTCTCCCTCTTGTTTTTTTCTCTTTGTTTCCCCTGGAAGTACCTGCAGCCTCACCCTTTACCTGCTCTCCTATCCAGTTACCACCCTCTTTGTTTTTCTCTGCACTGTGTTCAGCTTTCCCTCCCCTTGGCAGCCCCTCCACCTTCTGTCCCTCTCACCTACACACCTTGCTGTACTCCTCCCGACAGCCTCTGCCCCCTCTCACTCACCTGCCTTCAGCTTTCCCTTTTCGGTTCTTCCTCTCTCAAGTTTTGTCTTCTGTTCCTGCTGTCTTTTATTTATTTATTTATTTATTTATCAAACTTGTACCCCGCCCTCCCCGCAAGCGGGCTCAGTGCGGCTTCCATAAAAACATAAATACATTAAAATACACAATATTCGACCACAATGAAACGTTACAAAAACAAAGTGCTGGCGGCTGATTAAATTAGTCTAGATGGTACATTACAGGGATAGATTTCCACTGCCCAGATGTTCCATGATGTCACTGCTCATAATCAATTTGATGTTAAGACCACGGGCCAGGCCTGCTGTAATGGCTTGCAGTAGCGCCTGCAGTAGTGGCGGCCCCTAGTTGAACGCCTTTTGTAGTTTACTCCCCCACCCCAGGCGCTGCAGTAACCCAGGCTTCGAAGTGTCAACCGTGCTGATTGAGGTTGCCTAACAACCCCTGAATGGCCACCAAGATCACTCTGTAGTTTTGCGAAATTTTCGTAGCCCAGCTGGTCTCGCAGGTTCCAAGTCCAGGTCACGCAGGCAGGAGCAGGTCAAAGGAATATTCACAGCGTAGTCCAAACAGTCCAAGGTCAGTTGTTACAGTCAGAGAGAGTCCAAAAGCAGAGTCAAGCCGGTCCAAGAGTCACAGGAGTAGAGCAGAGTCAGGAGTTGTGGTCGCAGGATTCACTGTGAGGTAACGTGTTGCTTCCACAAGTTGGCCACAGCTCACACCCAGCTTTATGTAGCTTTCCCCTAATGCTGCTGGCTAGTTAGCAAGGGCTCCTGCAATGACTCATCTTGTAGCTGTCGACGGGCTATTAATCTTCTACTCTGTCTGCATTCATGCAATCGCCTTCTGCTCTTAGCCCTTCTTCTTTCTATGAGCGGGGGGGGGGAATCTGGGGGAGTCGTGGGTGCCTCCGGAGGTCCTTGCTCCCTGACTTCAGCCGGCTCAGTATTATCTGACTGGAATTCCTGAGTGTCCTCTACTCTGAGGTCCTCTTTTGCCACGCTGGACTCAGGCTTGACTTCTGAGGAGTCCTTATGCCCACTGAGCTCCAGTTGCCAATCAGATTGGTCAGGCTTCAAGTCAGACTGGTCCTCACCCTGGCTGGGCTCAGGCCGCAAGTCCGAGTCTGGCTGCACCTCAGGCTGAGGCTGACCAATGACAGAAATCTCGGTAGCATTGCTTCTCTTATTTTCCTTTTTATAACTCCCCCCCATACATATTTATTTACATTTTATTTTTTTTGCAAACCTGGGGCTTCCTCTGGGCTTCTAGAAAAACATTCCACATCTGTACATGGCCTCACTGTGCAGATATTTTGATCTACGCTCTAAGGCCGCTGATCAGAATTAGATGTAATGATAATACGTATAACAGTGCAACTGTACGTGGAGTTACACCCTTCCAAGTCAGTGACATTTTTAAAAAGGTAAAAAGCCCGGTAGCACCTTTAAGACTAACAAACTTTATTGTAGCATAAGCTTTCGAGAAACACAGCTGTCTTTGTCAGATGCAACTGACGAAGAGAGCTGTGCTTCTCGAAAGCTTATGCTACAATAAAGCTTGTTAGTCTTAAAGGTGCTATAGGGCTCTGAAGAGAGCTTGAATGGAGACATATGTGCGAAGAACTTCTCCAAAAATACTTTCCTCCCTTTCTCAAAATGCTAGAACTTGAGTACATCCAATGAAGCTGATGGGCAGTAGATGCAGGACAAACAACAACAACAACAACAAAAACCCTGTTTCTTCACTTGGCTGTAATGAATCCGTGGAATTCATAGCCACAATTGATTTTATTTTTATCTTTTTTGCTGTCAGGTTATAGCTGGCTCTAGGGTATTCTTGGTAAAAATATAGTTAAGCAGAGATTAAATCAGCAGAGCAGTGAGTGAGAGACTGAATCCATGTGTATGTTTGTAAAAATATAAACATTTACTAGAAAACTAACATGGGGAAAAGGTGAACAGGATGCAGAAATAACAAAGCACTAGATCCCTACATCTTTACTGCTAAGAAGATGCTACAGGAACAGGAATGGTGTCTCTTCTTCTCCAACACACAAAGGCAGTAAAAAGGGACCTCAATATGCTAAATAGCCAATACATTGATTTCCAATCATAGGGCTAAAGTTTGGGTCATTAAAAAGACTTCCCACAAGATCCCCGGGCTTTTCTACTTAGCAAACAGATTGGGTGCAATAAACATGTGACTTCCTGTTGACTAATACAAACAAAGTTAACTCTGTAATTACTGAAGTGTTTTTTAACTTGCTAAACCCAACACTGACTTATGGCGACCCTGTAGGGTTTTCAAAGCAAGAGACATTCAGAGGTGGTTGGCCATTGCCTGACTCAACCCTGGCATTCCTTGGAGGCCTCCCATCAAAATACTAGCCAGGACCGGCCCTGCTTAGTTTCCAAGATCTGATGAGACCAGGCTAGCCTGGGCTATCCAAGTCAGGGCCATCAGATGATAGTTGAGGGTCAAAACAGAGGACCATTAGATTGGTTGGCTGTAGATGGGGACAAGACAAATTCACGGTGGGAGGAGAGGTCCATCAGTGGCTAGATGGAGCCTCCTTGTTCAGAATTTAGTACTGGGAGGCAATAACAAGAGAAGGCTTTGGCCTCCATGCTCCATGCCCTTCTTGTAGGTATTCCAGGGACATCTGGTTGGCCATTGTGTGGACCAGGATGCTTGCCTGAATGGACCATGGGACTGATTCAGTCCCGCTGCTCTAAATCTCAACATACCAGGATACAACCATACAAATGCATGCTCCGAATGGTTTACTGCATGCAGGGGCGGGGGAAAGAAAGAAAGAATTATTTTCCATGCATGGCCTGGAAAGATCTCAGATGCAACTTTTTTCAAGGCCTTGGCTCCTTTCAGGTCAACGCTGCTAGATCTAAGATCCTAGATAGCTCTGATGGCAGGATTCTCCTTAAGATCTGCTTGTGAATCCTATCCTTGCAGTTGGAAGTGGAGCAAAGCTGGGCAGAGTAGTCTCTCCTAATGATTTTGGTTGTGCCATATGTTAAAGTCTGAAGAATTCTAGGCACTGATGGAGGAGCTGCTTAAGCTGGAAGAAGTCTTCTCCGATGGGAGAAAAGCTTCAGGTTTCGTTGAACGAAGGGGTAATGGCTGGCACGAGGTCTGGGCATCATGTGCTTCCACCTCAGAAGCACTAAATATCCAAACGTTATCTTTCAAAATTCGGTCGAGGTGGTACCTTACCCCACAGAAGCTGCATCGTTTCTGTAGAAAGATTCTCAATATATGTTGGGGGAAAATGTAAACGGGTGGGATCTTCCTATCATCGTTGGTCACAATGCCCAGCCATTCACAGTTATGGGATGAAGTACTTACGGCCTGTACCACCCCACCAGCGCGGGGCTAGAACTGACAGCAAGTACTTATGGCCTGTACCACCCAAGATCTGTACCACCCTGAGGCACTTGGAGGCAGGGTGAGATTTAAAAAAAACAACATAGAAGTGGGTGAGAGAGAATCCTCGCATGCCCACGTCTCCATGGACAGTGATGATCTTTGATCAGGCGAGTGAACGAACCCATGCCTTCCCATTTCTCATCTTGCTACTCTTTCCTTTTTGCTCTTCTGTTCCAGTCCTCAAACTGCCCAGGCGATGTTCTCTCTCTCTCGTACGATCTACTTTGGGAATCAACAACATCTGTGTTTGCTTCTTGCTAAATCCAGAGTTAGGTTTTTTAGTAGCTACTAAAAATACAGTCTACTCAGCCCCCGTTGTTAAACAATATAGAAAACCCCTTTTGATTGTCTGGCATTTAGTTGTCCTTTGTTCTTTGCAGGGTTTCCAACTATGACATCTTCTCGTACACGCACAACCTCTTTTTCGTCTTCTATTTGCTGCTGATGTTGCACGTTTCAGGGTAAGTCGAGAGACGCCAGCTCATGGACCGCGGTGTGCCATGAAAACGACTGATAGGACAGCTGAGAACTGAAATGGATGAGATGGAGGTCGGCCCATGACTTTTAAAGAGCAGTTTCAGATACGTGGGGTCCCTGCTTTGGATCAGGACCATGTTGCTTGGACAGGGGACATGGAGTTTAACCCTGTCCTTGCCTGTCTTTAAAGGAGTTAGTAACAGTGCAGGGTGTGGCATGTTTCTGTTGGCACTGCCATACGGAGGGAGTAGAAGACTTAAACCCATTTTCTCCACTCAGCCATAGCTGGAATTTCCCTTATAAAATGAATGAAGAGATCCTTGTCTGTTCCTTCAGTATTTTGCTTTAAGAAACTCCCATCACTTTTGAACTCCCTCTTCCTTTAAGTATTTCTGACCGTGGTATTCTGCCCAGCATAACTTTAAGTTTGTCAAAATTTGCTTTCCTGAAGTCCATCCTATATGTCTGACTATGTACAGCTTTTCCCTTCCCCAAGACTGTAAACCCCAAGATTACATGGTCACTACTACCCAGGGTGCCCACTGCTTTCACCTCGTCAAACAGTTCTTCCCTGCTGGTAAGAGTCGAGTCCAAGATAGCAGATCCCCTTGATTCCCTCTCCACTTTCTGGAAAATGAAGTTGTCAGCAAGACAAGTCAGGAATTTATTGGGCCTTTCATTTTTAGCAGAGTTGAACTTATATCCGGGTAACTGAAAGCATCCATGGCCACCATGTCCCGTCTCTTTAAGAACTTTGTAATCGGTTCTAGGAGTGTCTCATCCAACTCCTCTGCCTGGCTTGGTGGTCTATAGCAGACCCCCACCATAATATCAGCATTATTTCTTACTCCTTTTATTTTTACCCAGAGACTCTCAACTGGATTTTCTTGCTCAGATTCAGAGATCCTTGTCTGAGAGCCAGTTTGGTGTAGTGGTTAAGTGCGCGGACTCTAATCTGGGAGAACCGGGTTTGATTCCTCACTCCTCCACTTGCAGCTGCTGGATGACCTTGGGCAAGCCATAGTCCTGTCAGAGCTGTTCTTGAAAGAGCTCTCTCAGCCCCACCTACCTCACAGGGTGTCTGTTGTGGGGAGGGGAAGGGAAAGGAGTTTGTAAGCTGCTCTGAGACTCTGAGTGAAGGGTGGGGTATAAATGCAATCTCCTCCTCCTCCTCTTCTTCTTCGTCTTCTTCTTCCTCCAGTGTCTTTTCTGCCTTGAGATAGCCCATTCTGACCCTGAGTGCTGTAGTGGTTAGAGTGTGGAACTGAGGCACAGGGGACGCCTAGGTTCAAATCCCTGCTGGCTATAAAACTTATTGGGCGACTTTGGGACAGGAAGCTTGTCCTACCTTGCTGGATGGTTGTGACATAATCAAGGAGGGGAGATCTGTGTATGCCATCCTGAGCTCTTTGGAGGAAAGCCGGGATAGTGCAGGGCTAGAGTTCGAAAGGTTCGAGTCCCCACTCTGTGCTCTGAGACTCTGAGTGAAGGGTGGGGTATAAATGCAATCTCCTCCTCCTCCTCTTCTTCTTCACCTTCTTCTTCCTCCAGTGTCTTTTCTGCCTTGAGATAGCCCATTCTGACCTTGAGTGCTGTAGTGGTTAGAGTGTGGAACTGAGGCACAGGGGACGCCTAGGTTCAAATCCCTGCTGGCTATGAAACTTATTGGGTGACTTTGGGACAGGGAGCTTGTCCTACCTTGCTGGGTGGTTGTGACATAATCAAGGAGGGGAGAACTGTGTATGCTGTCCCGAGCTCTTTGGAGGAAGGCCGGGATAGTGCAGGGCTAGAGTTCGAAAGGTTCGAGTCCCCACTCTGCCATGGAAGGTCACTGAGTGACCTTGGGCCAGTCGCATTCTCTCAGCCTGACCTACCTCACAGGGCTGTTGTGAGGATAAAATGGAGGAGAGGAGAATGATGTAAGCCGCTTTGGGTCCCCATCGGACAGGAAGTTGGGGTATAAATAGGTAGGTAAATAAAAATGGAAAAGAAAAGAACAGATCAAGTCACTTTTCTGGAGCTCTACTTTGCAGGGTATTTCAAGAGAATAGTCTGACACTATTTCAGTGCTCCTGTGAATTGTTGAAGGTGAGCTGGCTGTTGGTTTGAAAGGAATGGAACCAAATGCGATGTTGGTTTAAAACAGCTAAATGTGTTCAAGCAAGTGATGGAAGACCCTGCGCACATACCCCAAGGGCCCTCCTTATCCCCCCGGATTGAAGATGAAACAGGGCCCCGCGACGCCCAAAGAAATTCAGGAGAAAAATTTAGTTTGTCACATTAAAAATAGATGAGCAGTGCAGACCTAAGCAGTTATATACCCTTCCAAGCCGCTAGCTTTCATTCAACTGAGAAATGGTGTAACTCCATTTAGAATTGCATTTTAGATGTATTTGCTGATTAGCTCCATTAATTAATCAGCACTTCCAGCGTAGGTTTGTATGATGTATACTCAGTGGGTTGTGATGCTCTGAAGCCCTGAAGCAAGGTGTGCTCAGCCCACCCAGATAGTTTCCGGCTTGTTTTGGAAGGGTTTATTAATGGCATCTATCTAGTGCCTCCCATTAGATTTATGGGCGAGATCAGCTCTAGAGAACTGAATATCTCTTGCTTCTGTCTGGTGCTTTCTCTCTTCATGCCAATGAACGCTTTAGGATGAATGAGGATTGAAAACTCACAGCTATGTCCTGCAGAGCTGACTAATCCTGTTCATGATTACAGCAAGATAACGTCTCTGTGATGTGTGCATACTGCGGAAAGCCGCTGTATAAATGCTTTGCGTGATTGTTATTATTATTATTATCTTGCCCTGAAGTCACAGCTGACTGAGAGCCAGTTTGGTATAGTGATTAGGAGCGCAGACTCTAATCTGGGAGAACCGGGTTTGATTCCCACTCCTTCACATGCAGCTGCTGGTGTGACTTTGGGTCAGTTACAAGTTCTTTCAGAGCTGTTCTCTCACGAGGAGTTCTCAAAAGAGCTCTGTGAGTCCCACCTACCTCACATGTGAAGGGGATTATAAGCCGCTCTGAGACTCCTTTGGGTAGTGAAGGGTGGGGTATAAATCCAATCTCTTCTTCTTCATCATCTGGCAACCTCATAGGGTTTTCAAGGTAAGAGACGTTCAGAGGTGGTTTACCATTGTCTGCCTCTGCGCATAGAGGTGGTTTGCCATTGTCTGCTTCTGCGCATCGATCCTGGAATTCCTTGGTGGTCTCCCATCCAAGTACTTACCAGGTCCAGCCCTGCTTAGCTTCTGAGATCTGACAAGTTCAGACTAGCCTGGGCCATCTAGGTGAGAGCCAGTGTGATTATTAAACTACAGTAATTCTTTGCACCAAGTTCCCTGCTTCCAACAGGAGATTCAGGGTCAGGGGATTAGCCAGGAATTCGGCGGGCATAGTGGGATCTGGGAGAAATCAGAACAGACGAAGAAACCAGAGAGGAGAATCTAGACTGAGTGAGTTCTAAGAAACCAGTTCAAAGGACTGACTCTCGGCCTACCTGCCTGCAGCCACTTCTGCTTATAAGGACTGCTAAGAGCTGTCCCACAAGCTCAAATGGACTCCGGGGAGCCTGCACTCCACGGCAGGGTGGGGCTAACACGGACCTGCAGAAAGAAGAGGGGTATTCTTGACTGCTACCTGCACAGCTAAAAAACATATTGTAATGATAAAGGTTAGAATGTTGTTTTACAAAACGGGCAAGTTTCTAGTCCATAAGGCTTTGGTAATAAGCTTGGATGTCTGTCGTCAGTGCAAACCGGGCTCCTCTCCCTTTTGCTTCCGACTGGTTTTTTAGTCACAGCAGCTGCCTGGGGTGTCAATAGCAGCAGGAGGATATGAACAAACATAAAATCCGTGCCTGTTAAAAATTCTGAAAGGAGAGCTGGGAGGGTTTCTCAAGGGGGTGGGAAAAGCCCACCCCTACCGTGAAAGCAGCAGCAAGCGAAAGAGGCTCCTTGGAACAGCATCATAAGAACATAAGAGACGCCAATGTTGGATCAGGCCAAAGGCCCATCCAGTCCAACACTCTGTCACACAGTGGCCAGAAATACCAGGTGCCATCAGGAGGTCCACCAGTGGGGCCAGGACATTAGAAGCCCTCCCACTGTTGACCCCCCCCCCCAAGCACCAAGAAGACAGAGCATCACTTGCCCCAGAGCCCCTATCTATACCTTGTGGCTAATAGCCACTGATGGACCTCTGCTCCATATGCATCCACGTGCCATGTTCCCCTGCTGTACTCTGCTGGTGCCACTCCTTTCCCCTTCCTGCATCAATGCAAAAGGGCCAACTTGAAGAGAATCTTGCTGGGCCCTCCTGCGGCTTGCCTGTCTTCTTCTCCCCCAACAGCTGATCCACAGTTGAGCTTTATTGCAAAGCCCTGTTAAAGGGCTAGAAAGGGGTAGGGAAACACCGGAACAGACCACTGCCATATTGAAGGTGGTGCTAAGCTCCACCCCCTCCATGGATTGGCTACGGGCAGACCTCTCTATTTTGTGCTATTTCCCCTTTAAGTAGGGGAAGGCCCTGGGAACCCCATTAGCAAGGCTGCCAGCTCTGGACTGTGAACTTCCTGGAGATTGTGTGGGGGTGGAGCCTGAGGAGGGCAGGATTTGGGGAGGGGAGAGACCTAAATGGGGTCTAATGCCGTAGAGTCCATGTTGGGATCTGTGTGCAAGATCAAAGATCATCACTGACATCCTGAAAGGGTTAACGTGCTTGTTTGTGCTTGCTAATCCCTAGTTCGTTAGCTTCAGGGCCAGTAGAGAAGTCTGCACGTTCACCAGAGTATCAGTGTCAATATGCGTAATGACTTGGTATTGGAATGCTCTGTTGGCTAATCAATAGATTTGAGGATGTTGCCAGGGGTGGGGGCTTCGGATAACTTTTACTGCCTTTGTTCTCACTCTTGCTTGGGGCACATAGACAGGAGTTATAGTCACAGAGACTATGAGAGAGCTAGGCAGGATGTTTATTGTTTTGATCTCCTGGTTCCCTTTTTTCCTGACTATGTAGTAAACTCTTCCTTTTAAAGCGAATGCACACGTTTGTCGCTGTGTTTCTTTTACTCTGTGCTATATTAAATACCCAGCAGTCCACCTACCAAAGCAGCCATTTTCTGCAGGGGAACTGATCTCTTTTACCTGCAGACCAGTGGTAATTCCAGGAGATCTCCAGCTGTCACCTGGAGACTGGCAACCCACCCATGAGCTGTGCTTGGAAGGAAGAAGAAGAAGAAGGATTGGATTTATACCCTGCCCTTCACTACCCGAAGGAGTCCCAGAGCAGCTTACAGTCTCCTTCCCCTTCCCCTCCCCACAACAGACACCCTGTGAGGTAGGTGGGGCTGAGAGAGCTCTTTTGAGGACTGCTCTTGAGAGAACAGCTCTGAGAGAACTTGTGACTGACCCAAGGTCACACCAGCAGCTGCATGTGGAGGAGTGGGGAATCAAACCTGGTTCTCCCAGATTAGAGTCCGCACACTAAACACCTCACCAAACTGCCTTTGTGCCATAGCTCGCCAATAAAATGGGGGCATGCTGTGTTCCATCTGTGGAAAAGTGGAAGCCAGATAAACTTTTAAAATGTAAGGGTTTTTTAGATGAAGGAAAGCTAAAGGAAGGAGTGGTAGGATAGAGGCCAGGAAGGGTTGCCAGTCTCCAGGTGGTGGCTGGAGACCTGGAATTACAACTCGTCTCCAGATTACAGAGATCAGTTCCCAACTTCCCCTAGAGGAAATTGCTGCTATGGAACGTGGGCTCTGTGGCACTGTACCCCACTGAGGCCCCTCCTCTCCCCAAATCCTGCCCTCCCCAGGGTCCCCCTCCAAAAACTCCAGGAATTTCCCAACCAAGAGATTGGATTTATACCCCGCCCTTCACTCGGAGTCTCAGAGCGGCTTACAAACTCCTTCCCCTCCCCACAACAGACACCCTGTGAGGTGGGTGTGGCTGAGAGAGCTCTGACAGAAACGGCTCTTTTTCAAGGACAGCTCTTGTCAGAACTATGGCTTGCCCAAGGTCATCCAGCAGCTGCGAGTGGGGAATCAAACCCTGTTCTCCCAGATTAGAGTCCACGCACTTAACCATGACACCAAACTGGCTACACCAAGTGAGGACCAGGTAGCAGGTGATGTGAAAGACCTTTCTCTGCCTGCGGCCCTAGAGAGCTCGCCCATTCTGAGTAGACAAGACTGACCTTGATGGACGGGGTCCAATTCGGTATCAGGAAGCGTCACGTGTCCTCTCCAAGGTTCCCTCTAAGCTGCGGAGTCCTGTGAGCCAAAATTCTACTTTGTGAGCTCCGGGCATTGAAGTTGTGAGTGAGCCATTTGGTTGCTGCATAAATTAGTTTGCTTTGAGGCCATCCTTCCTGAGCTAGAGCAAAAATCTGTGAGCTGGGGGCTAAAAAACTGTGAGCTGGCTCACACCAACTAAGCTTAGAGGGAACACTGTTCACAACCCCCACATCTCCAAAAGTTGCACATTGAGGGGGCGGGGGGAGCATGGTAGGTGACTAATGTTTGGTAGGAGACCGAACTGCCTGCTCCTCCGAGTTTTGCAGACAAAAGCCATGCTGGCTCCTCCCCAGACGCATCCTCTCGAGAGATGACTCAGACCAAGGAGGGTTTCTGGAAACCTTGTGGGGCCATGTCCTCAGATGTCGTTAATCTCCCTCCTGCTTTTTGCTTCATTGGGGTTTTGCCAGCTTGCTCTGCCCGGGGAAACAGCTGGGACCATGAGGTTTGCATCCTCCCCCCCACATCAAGAGCCAGATGGGCAAAACATTGTCTAAGACTTCAGGCCTCACCGACTTGGGCTCCAGGCCAGACGTGCCACTTAGTCACAGAGGCTTGGACCTCAACAGGGACCAATAAATGGGCTTGTTTTTTTAAAAAAGGCAATGGATACAAGGCAAGTTCCTAACAATATTCCCTCCTTCCTCCCTGCTCCAAATGTTGTGTTAGTATAAGCGGCAATGGATACAAGGCAAGTTCCTAACAACATTCCCTCCTTCCTCCCTGCTCCAAATTTTTTGTTAGTATAAGTAACATAAGAAGAGCCCTACTGGATCAGACCAGTGGTCCATCTAGTCCAGCATCCTGTCTCACACAGTGGCCAACCAGTTCCTCTGGAGGGCCACCAACAGGGCAGAGAGGACGAGGCCTTCCCCTGATAAGAACCTAAGAAAGAGCCCTGCTGGATCAGACCAGTGGCCCATCTCATCCTGTCTCACACAGTGGCCAACCAGTCCTGATGTTGCCTCCTGGCTCTGGGACTCGGAGGCTTCGTGCCTCTGGATGTGGAGGTCCCCCTCAGTCACCATGGCTAGTAGTCATTGATAGACTTAGCTTCCATGAATCTACGTAATCCCCCTTTAAAGCTGTTTATTCCTGTGGCCCTCACTACATCCTCTGGCAGCGAATTCCACATTTCAGTCACTCTCTGTGTAAAGAAGGGTTGATTTCCTGTTTTGGCTGAGGTTAGCTAAGGCACAAATTGAGACGATTCCAGATCATGGGATGAGCTGTGTTGCAGGTCCTTGACTTTTTCCAGTCAATTCTAAGCCTGATCCTGTGAAGGTGAGGCTTTGGAGCGAATGCTGGAGCATCTGCTTGGCATGCAGAAGGGTCCTAGTTCAGTCTCTGGCCTCTTCTCAGTCAAAGGACCAGGTCATAAGTGACACAGAGACGGCTGAGGTTAGCTAAGGCACAAATTGAGATGAGTCCAGATCATGAGGTCTGCCCGAGACCCTGGAGATCTGCTGCCAGTCAGAGTAGACGCAGGGTCTGACTCCGCATAAGGCGCCTTCATGTGAGTTTCAAATGCCTGCAAACATTTTGAGCTGGTGACCGTTATTACTGGGCCCATGTGCCTTTGTGCACCTGCAGAATTGATTTGTGACTGGGGTAATATATCGATAGCCCAGACCTCCATAGGGTAATAGAGAATTAAGATTTTAATAAACAGAGGCACCCATTCGCTTCTGTGGCAAAGCCATTGGGAATCAGGGTTTTGTTTGTTTTTGTTTCCTGCTTTCCTGCAGCATCCTGGTACATTTGTGCACCTCCGGGGGGTTCTTTGACTTTTCCGTGAGCTTTCTGAAACCTGCTTTGCTGCCAAGTTTTGGGAAATATTACAGTAAACCTAGATGGCTGTTGCTCGGGTGGGAAATTAGGATTGTATTACCCACACGGCAGCCATTTTTGCTGGCCCTGTCCCCATGACAACCATGGAGAGAGGGAGGGCTTCTTTATATTTTTACAAATCACCTCTAGAACATTGCTGTATTGACAGACTATTATAACAATAGAAACAGGTTTTCTGAATTCTCAGGTTTCATTTTTAAAAAAGTTAATCTCTGGCCCTTTCCTTTGTGTAAGGCATATCCTCACATTCACAGTAGTAGGAGATGGAGACTTAAATTTTAAATGATATTATGTTACCAGTGTTTTAAAAAATTGCAAATGCCCAGGTTGCTCAGGAGAGAGAGCTGGACATGGGAAATAAACTGATTCTCTTAGTTGAAGCATGACAACTAATGGGTTATTGTTTGTTATTTACTTACTTCATTTATACCCTACCTTTCTACCCATTGGGGACCTAAAACAGCTTGCATAATTCTCCTCTCCTCCATTTTATTCTCAGAACAACTCTGTTAGGTTGGTTAAACTGAAAGTATAGGATTGGCCCTAGGTCACCTCGCAAGCTTCCCTGGGAGAGGGGAGATTCGAAACTAGGTCTCCTAGATCCTAGTCTAACACTCTAGTCGCTGCACACTTACCACATAAACAATGGAGTTAATGATGTGGACTCCTCTGGATAAAGTCAAGAGGATTATTATAGCTGATTACATCAAAAGGCAGTTTGGGTAAATGAGACCCACCTAAGGGCAGTGAGGGCAATGAAGGTTGAAGGTAAGTGATGCCAAGCAAAGCCAGCAGCTACAGGAACAAAAGACTACCAAACAGCCTTGATACAATGGGAATATTTAATGAAGCGAGCACATCCTTTTCGGGAACTCATAAAGCTGCACTAAAGGTGCTGATTTCAATGCAGATGTTGAAACTGGAGAATGTGTTTACCGCAGCACTAATTTCATAGAGAGGGAATGCGAGATTGTGCATCCTCCATTTTCCCCCTCTGGTCCTGGTCCAGGATTTCAGTAGCTTTAATTATTTGCTATTGTACTCAGTATGTTTTCTTTAGAAGGGGGAAAGTGTTTGTGGGGGGGGGGAGGAAAAACCACTGAGAAATAAAGATGTTTAAATCTCTCCTCAGTGTTTCACGGCTCAACTCTTCATGTCTGCCTTGGGGGGCCGAAACTGGCTTTCCCTGTAGATCTCCTCCCCCTCTTGACTCCTAGCTGTGCCTTCAAAACCAGAGCCCCTTCATTTTAATATAAATAGAACTTCGAAACCAATAAAGCAACATGTGTCTCAGAAATATTATTTCTGCCCAGACCAATATTGGCCCCTTGCTTCGACGGAGGAGCCTAGCTTCCCTCCCCCTTCCTTTCCTCCTTTCTCAAGCGTGGTCTCCCCGCTAGCCATAATGTTAAAAGGAACTACGGGCGCTTTCTCTGCCTTTGGTAATGTACCTCTGTTCTGAGGCGGCTTCTGTCGAAGGCTGAATTACTGAACGGAGGGGCAGGAAGGCATGTTTGGAGGACTTTTTTTTGTTTGTCTAAAAGAAAGCTGTGGTAATTACAGCCAAGGAAACAATGCCGTTAATTTCACCTCAGAGTTCTGCAGGCTTTATTTTTTTGGGGGGGCCTTTCACAAAAGGCTCCACTGCTAATGTAGTGAGGAAATATCCGATGGGCTGGAGCCATACCGGGAATGAAAGGTTTCACAAAAAAGAATGGGCTTACTTTAATTCACAAGCCAGTGTGTTCCAGAGGTGGAGGGTGGGTAACAATCTGGGTTTTTCCCTCCCAAACAGGAGGACCACCAGTCTCTTTGGTACAAGCCCAGGAGTGTAATTTTGGGTTTGAGGATGAGGGTGAAGAGAGTTGTGTGTGTGGGGGGGGGAAATCACAGCAAAGTTTAGAATTTTGTTCTTGGATCACTATATCTAATAGCCAAGTGGCCCCCTCCGTGCGGATATCTATATCTGCACTTCGGGGGCACTTGGGGGGCAGGGAGAGTTTTGTGCACTCTTGAGGCAGTCCCCAGGGGTGCACAAAAATCTGAAAACTAAAAAAATATATCGGGGGGATGTTTAAATCCCCCCGAAAGTGCCAGAGCGTTCGTGC
>NW_015160864.1:564626-567975 GCF_001447785.1 Gekko japonicus | reverse complement strand
GGTGGTTGGTGTGTGGGGGGGGGGGGAAATCACAGCAAAGTTTAGAATTTTGTTCTTGGATATATTCTAACTTGCACTTGATTGTGGGATATATAAATCTCTCTCTCTCTCTCTCTGTCTCTCTCAGCAAGAATCCAGTAGCACCTTAAAGACTAACAAAATCTGTGGTAGGATATGAGTTTTCATGACTCCCTGCTTACTTCTTCAGGTATCTGCGAAGTGAGCAGTGACTCATGAAATCTCATACCCTGCCACAGATTTTGTTAGTCTTTAAGGTGCTACTGGAGTCTTGCTTTTTTCTACTGCTATAGGCAGACTAAGGTCCTGTTCATATGAGGGGTTTTGGTCTGGGAGCGAGACAGAACGGGGGCAGATCAAACGGGCATGATCCCACGGCAACATCTGGGAATCGTTGCCTGCCTGTCTCCGATCCGTCTCTCCCGGCCGAAAACCCGCACCGAAAAGAACCACCCAACCTGGGTGGTTCTTCTGATTGAAGCGCCGCAAGCTGGGCCGTCGGATCGCCGGTGCGTCTTTGTGCCAGCTCATCCCCGGCTCCTAGCCGAACTGCGTATGCTCCGACATGCGCAGTTCGGCAGGCTCCCCGTCTGAACTGTGTTTTCTCCCCGGCATCTGATCGTGCCAGGGAGAAAAGGCACTGCGGCCCAGGGGATAGTGGGATCCCGCCGCGGTGTCTCAACTTTGGTGTGGCTTTTAAAAGCCGCACTTTGAGCGACTTATCCCCTGCCGTGTGGCAGAGGCCTAAGATGGCTACCCATCTTTCTCTCTCACACACACATGTACACACGTACATGTATGTATGTATACAGGGGTCATTTCGTAGGAAAAGAGGTGCAGGAGCTCATTAGCATAACTCATTAGCATAACTCATTTGCATTTGCCACACACCCTGACATCATCAAAAGTGTGTCAGAAGGCAACACCCACCACTCAGGCTCCACTGGACTGTTTTGGATTGCTAGCTATTTGGGTGGGGGGAATGTGCAGATCTGTCCTCGCAGAGGAGGGAGAGCTTGTACCTGAATAAAACTTGGTCTTAAAGGTGCCACTGGACTGTTTTGGACCGGGGGCGGCGGCTCTGAAGCTTACCTGGCTGCTTCTTGCTCTGACTGAGTGCTGCTGGGAGCAGGGGGTGGGGCTTGTTGCATGTGCCTGCCCCCTGGGCTCTTTACTGCCGGAGCTCCGCTCCTGTGCGCTCCTGCAGGAAATGACCCCTGCGTATGTATGTATGTATTTTCCTCATAATAACCATTGTAAGAGCCTCAGTGCTCTACAGCCAGCAAGGGTTGCCAAATTGGGGTTGGGATATACCTAGAGATGTTAGGGATGGAGCCCAGGGAGGGACCTCAGCAGGGTATTATGCCATAGAGTTCACCCTCCAAGGCAGCCATTTTTGTCCAGGCAAACTGATCTCTGTTGCCTGGAGATCAGTTCTAATTCCAGGAAATCTCCAAGTTCTTCCTGGGGGTTGGCTTTGCACAGGCTGTCAAATGGGCTCTGAAATGTGGCCGTTATGGCTTTCAGTTACCATTTTCTGGCTGCAGTTTGTATGCCCAAACCCTGCCCATATATGAGTGGAGCATGAAGCAAACTATTAAGCCCAGATTTCTTCTAGGGGTGTTGGCATCCTGAGGGCCAGTGTGGCTGGACATCTGGCTGGAAAGATCCCAGGTTGAATTCCTGCTCACTGGACAACTTTGGGCCAGCCAGTCTCTCTCTGTCTAGGCTACCTTGCAGGGTTATTGTGGGGAAGAGAGGACAGCCATGTGTACCAACTGGAACTCTGTGAAGAAAAGGCAGGTTAAATATATCTGATAAACAGACATCTTGCTTCTCTGAGCTCCTGTCTTGCTGGGAAACCAGTAGGGTGGACTACCCAGTCCAGAAGAGGCCTTCTTCTCCCACAGGTGGAGTCATGTGGTTGGGAAATTTTGTCCTGCTTTAGATCCACAGGATTTCAGCTCCCAGTCCTGTACATTTGTGCAGCATCTGGTTTTAGATGTTTCTGGACATTTTGATCCAATAACTCTTTTGTCAAGAAGGAGGAGGAGGAGATTGGGTTTATACCTCACCCTTCACTCAGAGTCTCAGAGCAGTTTACAATCCCCTTTCCCATTCCCTTTCCCTTCCCCCTCTCCACAACAGACGCTCTCTGAGGAAGCTGAAAGAGAGAGCTCTGACAGAACTGCTCTTGAGAGAACAGCTCTGAGAGAGCTGTGACTGACCCCAGCAGCAGCATGTGGAGGAGGAGTGGGGAATCAATTCCGGGAGAAGCTTCACCTGTGGTGCTTCTGTCATGCATGCAGGTGCAGAAGGCATAAAAACCATTCCATTAAAGAACTGGTGTCCATTAGTGGAAGAGGGATTTTTTTCTTCACCCAGATTTAAACCTCTTTACCAGTCCATTCTGCTGAGTTTAAGCACTTTTGAAAATTTCATCATTTTTGCTAATCCAATATACAGAAACCTGGTGAAGGGTTTTGCAATTATTCGATTTTGGGGGGTCCTGCCATAGGATCATTGATTGAGCATAAATATAAACGTCAGGAAGAGGTTCATAGATGCTGTTGGAATGTAGTGCATTGGAGCCCCGGAAGGCACAGATTAGAGTTTAAGGTTCTTAAAAATCATGATAGAAGAAGAGCTGGATTTATACCCTGCCCTTCCTTTGGAGTCTCAGAGTGGCTTACAGTCTCCTCCCCACAAGGGACACCCTGTGAGGTAGGTGAGGTTGAGAGAGCTCTTGAGAGAACAGCTCTGAGAGAACTTGTGACTGACCCAAGGTCACCCAGCTAGCTGCATGTGGAGGAGTGGGGAATCAGACCTGGTTCTCCCAGATTCGGGTCTGCTGCTCTTGGCCACTACAGCAAACTGACTCTTTCTTGTTCATTAAACCATATATAATCTTTTAAAATGCCAATGTACTTTCTTTTCATATGTTTCCTTCTTCCTTTCTTTCTTTTTCTGCAGAGGGGTTCTAAAATACCAAACTAATCTAAAGGAACACCCTCCTGGATGTTTTAACCCTAACATAACAGTTCAGAGGGACGGGGAAGAAGTGGACAGTCTAGAAAATTCACCCTCTGAACATGACCAGCCTTCTGTCCCACGAGGTTCAGTGGAACTGGATCCCACCACCCAAAACAGCTTCATGGAAGTCTGTACAGAGGAACCAAAATTCCAAGCACATTTCCCTGAGGTTTGTATGAAAAGCTATAATCACATTGTGCTTGTGGTGGCAAGCATCTGACTCTGTCTGGCTGTGGTGACAGTATGGAGTGTTCACAAGTATTGCAGCTCCTCAGGGAGCAAAACAGTTGCAAGGGTT
>NW_015160864.1:554331-564582 GCF_001447785.1 Gekko japonicus | reverse complement strand
AAGGGGGAAAACACCCCTTCAGGATCCCTGGCCAAACTGGCCTGGAGAAAAATTGCTTCCTGACCCCAAAGTGGTGATCAGCATTTCCCTGGACGTGTAAGAAAGGGCCACAAGAACTAAGCACTGAAGCAACCCTTCCTGCCCTCCCTTCTCACGATCTGCCTAAGTTCACAGAATCAGCATGGCTGTCAGATGGCCATCTAGTCTCTGTTTGAAAACCTCCAAAGAATCTCCATGCACCTCTTCCTGTCCTATGCTTGCAGCTTGGCAAGTCCCACCGCTGCAGTGCCTTAATGAATGAGTCATCCTGCCACTTGGAGGTTCCTGCCACCTCTGTAGAGGGCAGCTAATTAGAATTGTTATTGGCGAGAAAGGATGGGTTTTACATGATGCTGTGAACAAACCAATCAATCCCTTGTAGGCTTTTTTTTTTTTTTTGGTCTTATTCCTGTCTTCTGCTCTTCAGACTTGGCTTTGGATCTCCGGCCCATTGTGTTTGTATTGTGCGGAGAGGCTGTACCGCTACATCCAGAGCAGTAATAAACCTGTCACGATAACGGCTGTGATCAGCCACCCCTGTAACGTGCTTGAGATACGGATGATGAAGGAAGGTTTCAGAGCAAGACCTGGACAGGTGAGTTAACATGTCTTATCTGACTCATACATCCTGCTGGTGGCACCTGGGTTTTGGCCACTGTGTGACACAGAGTGTTGGACTGAGTGGGCCATTAGCCTGATACATGACTCCTCTTATGCTCTAAGCCAGTGTGGTGTAGTGTTCGGAGCATCTGACTGGGATCTTGGAGACCTCCACTCAGCCATGGAAATTTGCATGGTGATCTTAGGCAAGACACACACTTAGCCTAACCTCCCTCATGGGGTTATCGTGTGGATAAACTGGAGGACAGGAGAACAATAGAAGCTACTTTGGGGGCCCCGTTGGGAATAAAACTGACATAAAAGTGAAGTAAATAAATAAATTGCTGACAGAAGCAGGTCAAAAGGAAAGGAAGTTCTAATTTGGAGTAGGCTGCAAATGCAAAGCTCACATTTATGCAGTAATAGAGCTTCAGGGCTAGGACCTGTGAAACCAGGGTTCAGACGTCAGCTTAGCCGTGAAGCTACCTGGGTGACCTCGGCTCAGCCAAAGGGTTAGATCCAGCGCAGATTGCTGCAGATTGTTGACATAACTTCCTTGCCTCTGCCCTTCTGCTGCAGCCAAAAATGCCCTCTGAAATGCTGTTCCGGGGGGCCTGCCCCATAGGAGCAGCATTTTTGGGGGGGGCATTTGGGGCTGCAGCAAGAAGGGGCATCAAGAAAGCCGGTCCACGGGAGTTCAAGTAGTCCTGGAAGTCATTGTGTGTCTCATGTCCAGTCCTTTTAAGAACCTGAGAGAAGCCCTGTTGGATCAGACCAGTGGTCCATCTAGTCCAGCGTCCTGTCTCACACAGTGGCCAACTAGTTCCTCTGGAGGTCCAGCAACAGGGCAGAGAGGCCGAGGCCTTCCCCTGATGTTGCCTCCTGGCTCTGGGATACAGAGGCTGACTGTCTCTGAATACAGATTTTGAAACAAGTGTCCTTGGAACAAGCCCCAGATTAGTCCAGCACCCAGCAATACCTGTTCTGTCTCTGTTTATTCATTTTCCCCTTCTCTGGATGATTTATTTCAGTACGTTATTCTGCACTGTCCCAGTGTGTCGTCTTTGGAAAGCCATCCATTCACCCTCACCCTTGTAAGTAAACTATGCATTATTCTTTCATATGTGTGTCTCTGTGTGTGTCTGTTTAAGGTGCACTCTTGGTGCTTGCCAGGGCAATGCCGGAAAGGCATGCACTCCTGCACGGGCTGTTGTTAGATATGCAGGATTTCCCAGAATTTAGGCAGCAGGCTTTTGTGGGGGAGGACTGACACAGGCTTAAACCTGCAAGGAATCAACCTACCTGCCATGAAAGCCACATTTATTGTTACTCAGGTGAGCTGATGTGGCAAAAGCAAGCATGTGTGGGGAGGGCTCTTTGGAGAAGCAAGCCTTGGGGATCCTCCCCCCCCCATTCCAGGCAAGCTAATGAATTCCCCATCGTGCACAGTCTATGACAGCGGGTAGTACTTAGCAATGGATTATTTTGAATCTTCCCAGGATATATCACTATGGTGCCAGTCCGCTCTTTGTCTGTATGGTAAATATCTTAATTGCAAGGCAAAGTCCATGTTTCGGGACAACATTGTTAAAAAAGCAACAGGGCAAGTCTACCTGAAAGGCTGATAATTTAGGATCTCCTTCCTCCAGCCAGAGCAGTGGAAAGCAATTTCTCAGTCTTTCTCCCCCGAGGTCATATTTCTGCCTAGTAGCACTGCTTCTTTGCCTAGAGTGTGCGCTTCGGTATAAATCCAGACCTGAGGTTGTCTCTTAACTCTGTTGCCCCCACCCTACCTGTTGCTGACCTACGTTGACCTCAGCCTAAAGAATTTTCTAGTGTCTTGCATTCTTTTGTATTATGAGCATTTTTCTTTTTTAAAGCATGGGCTGTTGTTAGATATGCATGATTTCCCCCTACAGCAGCCTTTCATCCCCCTTCCATTTTAAGATCAGACCAATGGTCCATTCAGCAGCTTGTGGGGTCCACGGGGGTGGCCCCAGGGCCCACACCTTCCCTCGTTGTTGCCTCCCATTGGCTAGCATCCAGAAGTATATTGTCTCTGAACATGGAGGTCCTATTTAACCATCAAGGGCCAATCTTCCACATAAGAAGAGCCTTGCTGGATCACAGCAGTGGGCCATCTAGTTCAGCAGTGGCGAACCAATTCCTCTGGAGGGTCAACAACAGGGCATAGAGGCCGAAGCCTTCCCTTGTTGTTGCCTCCTGGCTCCGGGATTTCGAGGTTTAGTGCCTCTGAATGTGGAGGTTCCCTTTAGTCACCACGATTAGTAGCCACGGATAGACCTGTCCTCTGTGAATCCGTCTAATCCCCTTTCAAAGTTGTTTATTCCTGTAGCCATCACTACACCGTCCCCATTTTAATCACTCTCTGTATAAAGAAGTATTTCCTTTTGTCTGTCCTGCATCTACTGCCCATCAAGTTAGTTGGATGTCCTCGAATTCTAGTATTTGGGAGAGGGAGAAAAAATTCTCTACATTCAGACTTGGTGTATAGGATTGTGAATGCCCAAACAGTGCTTCCGCTTTGTGTAGGTTTCCTAGGTGTTTGCTGCGCAGAGCTTTGGGATTTCCAGGTTTGGGTTCTTTCTTTTATCGATCCTGAGGTCTCCTGGAATGATTCACCCCTGAGGCTCAGAGGAATGCATGAATGGAAAACACGACAGCCGATCACCAGGCATTAGTTTCAGAATTAGGATACTCGATCTTTACTGAGGCATACATGTATACTAACACAGTGCCAAAGGGGGATCGTCTTTCCACTGAGGTCATCGGGGAATGCGTTCCAAAGTTTTGTCTTGAGCCTGTGGGCTGATTCATCAGGCAAATCGATTATGTGCCCATCAGAGCTGGGACCGCCCAGCAGTGAATGGCCTTCATTTTGTTCGTAGGTGTAAGGAACTGGAGTTTTGTTCATGGCGGGCATGAACTTGCATAGGTCTTGTGCTCATATACAGTACATCTTAGGAGGAGTTAGACCCTTAACAATCCACCAAAATCAGTGGGTTTATAAGGGTCCTCGAACTCCACTTAGAATTGCACTGGTAGGAGAGGACTCCACTGCAGAGCAGGCGCAGAACCTGGGGGGGGGGTGCGCTCATGCCCCCGCTCCCGTTTGAAAAACAGGCCAGCGTAGTGGCCAGGAGTGCCTTCTGTCAGCTGCATCTGGTTTGTGGACACTCTGCTGTCTTACATTCACCTGATCTGGCCGTGCTGACCCATGCTTCTGTAACCCGGTGGCTGGATTATTGCAGTGTGCTCTGCGTTGGGCTGCCCTTGAAGACAGCCCGGAAAGTGCAGCTGGTTCAGAACATGACCGTCGGATTATTGTCAGGGGCAAGCATACCTTGCTTATCAGAAAACAGCTATCCAATCCAAAATGCTTTGTATTATTTTTAAAGCCCTCCACCGACTCAGACCCATCTGTCTAAAGGACCCCATCTTTCTATATCAGGGGCGGCCAAACTGTGGCTCGGGTAGGCTTGAGGTGTGTGTGTAGGGGGGAGCAGAGAAAGAAAGCAACTTTAAATGCGTTCTCAAAGCTCCCACCCCCTGGCCGGCTTGGAGAAAGCATTAGTCTCTTTAAATAGCGTTATCAATGTCTGTTTTTACTCTTTTTGTTTTTATTTCTGGCAGGCTTATTTAATATTAATAAAAAAGTAAATTTGCATATTTTCCAATAAAAATGTGGGTGTAATATTTGTTCATATATTTCGGCTCTCGGACGTTTGATGTTACTTCTTTGTGGCTCTTAACGTTAAGCAAGTTTGGTCACCCCTGTTCTATATACACACACACATTTATTATTATTTTTATTTCTATTCCACTTAACTCCCTAAACAGGACCCCAAGTCTCTTATCATCTTCCCTCTTCTACTCTATCCTCATAACAACAACCTTGTAGGGTAGGTTAGGCCTAGAGGTTGTGACGGGCCCAAGGTCGTCCAGCAAGCTTTCATGGCAGAGCCAGGGATTCAAATTATGGGGAAAGTGTGGTTGTTGTTGTTCAGTCGCACAGTCGAGTCCGACTCTTTGTGACCCCGTGGACCACATCACGCCAAGTCCTCCTGTCTTCCACTGTCCTACAGAGTTTGCTTAACTTCATCTTTGTTGTATCGATAACACTGTCTAACCATCTCATCCTTTGCCATCCCCTTCTCCTTTGACCTTCAGTCTTTCCCAGCATCAGGGTCTTCTCCAGTGAGTGCTCCCTTCTCATCTGGTGGCCAAAGTATTTGAGCTTCAGCTTCAGGATCTGGCCTTCCAGTGAACAGTGTGGTACAAACACTGAAATTAAAACACACACACACACACACACAAATTGTCACTCAGGCTTTCAGTATAGGTTCAATGTTTATTTTAACAGGAAATAACTGTAGCTTTATATCCAGGGGCGTAGGTGGATTTGAGTGCCAGCCATATGATCCACGGCCGTGTGTTTGTCTTTTGCGAACGCCATGCTTGGATACTTCCCAGCTGTTTTGGCTCTTTCAGAAGGGAACAGGTGCTACATCATGAGAGCTTTACTAATAACAAAGAAGTTAATTTCATGTAAGTGGAAATCTGTAATGCCTCAACCACCCTCCCGTACGCTTTCCCTGGATTGCAGTAATGGCTGCAAAAAATGAATGCAATTAATAAATACGATTAACGTGATTGGCATACAGCTGTTTGGCTCCTGTTCAGTGATGGTTGAAGCAGAACTGGGGAGACAGAGGTCCAAATCCCCCCTGAGCCATGATGCAGTGCAGTGGATGACCGTGGGCTAGTCGTCCTCTCTCTGCCTAACCTACCTCACAGGGTTGTTGTGAGAGTATAACAGAGGGGGAGAAAACCATAGGCACACTCTTGAAGGGCAGGTAGGATAAAAAAAGAATGAATTGATAGACTGAGGGAACATTTTGGCAGGACGTTTTTCTTGATTTATCTAGCAAATTTATATGCCCCTTGGTGTAGTGGTTAAGAGTGGCGGACTCTAATCTGGAGAACTGGGTTTGATTCCCCACTCTTCTGCATGCAGCCAGCTGGGTGACCTTGGGCCAGTCACAGTTCTCTCAGAACTCTCCCAGCCCTACCTGCCTCACAAGGTGCCTGTTGTGGGGAGAGAAAGGGAAGGTGGTTGTAAGCCACTTTGAGACTCCTTCAGATAAAGAAAGATGGGGTACAAAAACCAACGCTTCCTCCTCCTTCATCTTCATCTTCCTGCTCTAGTCTGCCAACAAGTAAAAATAGCACCATACAATTATATAAAAACAAAAGAAATGATCAGTGTTCCCCCCAGAAGTATGCTGCCGCTTTTTTACATGCAAGGCTAAACGAGGATCCTCTGAAACTATACGATGGTCTCATTAAGAATTTTGCTCCCCTCCTGTTCCAGGAGGCAGGTCAGAGAGCCCCCACCCCTCACAAGCTAAAGTCAAAGCCTTGGTACGATAGAGACTGCTTGGAGGCAAAAAGAGTACTTACTCAAGCGTATGCTAACTACATTGGTCGCTACGATACGAGAGAGCTAAGTGCTTACCTAGCCCTACTAGAAAAAAAACGCTTCTATAAAAATTTAATTAAAAGAAAAAAGAAAGATTATGCTAGGGAAGCATGGAGGGCTCTTATCCAAGCTGCTAAGGAAAAGAACTCCGCTTTGTTTTGGAGGTTGGTCTCCATTCGAAAGCAAAACAGCACCTCAATAAGGGAAACCTATATTCCTCCTGAAACTTGGATCTCTCATCTTCAAAATTTGTACCATGACACTCCTTCCCCCTGCTCTGTGTCCGCAGTTTTCAGTGACCTGCCAAGCTGGCCTCAAGTATCATCTGAAGAGATCACAGCACTGATAGGCCAACTGAAAAGAGGAAAGGCCCCCGGCCTAGATGGCATCCCCCCTGAATTTCTGAAGGAAAATATAAACTGGTGGGCACCCTTCTTAGCGCACCTATTTACTTACATCGATAGAACAGGGAGGATCCCAAGTGACTGGGGGGAGGCGGTGGTTGTTCCTTTTTATAAAAAGGGTAATCAAAAGGATCCTGCAAACTACAGGCCTATTAGTCTACTTAGCGTCATTAGCAAATTATATGCCAAACATCTCCTAGAAAAACTGACGCTCTGGCTCGAGCAAGAGGATATAATAATACAGGAGCAAGCTGGGTTTAGGCAGGGTAGGTCAACAATGGATCACTGCCTCCTTTTACAGCATCTGATTGAAAAATATTCTGGCAAGGGCCCTACGTCACTTTATGCTGCCTTTATTGATCTTAAAGCGGCCTTCGATTCCGTTTCTAGATCTATGCTATGGAGTAAACTTGAAGCCTCCTCAATAGATAGGAGACTTCTAGCCCTCATTCGTGCCCTCCACGAACATACATCTTTGAGGGTTAGATATTCCAGGCTGGGGCACTTGACTGATAGAATTCCCACCTTAAAGGGAGTTAGGCAAGGCTGTATGCTAGCTCCTGCTCTATTTAATTTTTACCTCAATGATGTTGTTGGGTACCTAGATGATGCAGATCTTCATCCCCCCAAATTGGCTCAGCGCTCTATCACGATACTGTTATATGCTGATGACGCTGTTATTCTTTCTAGAACCCCAATTGGAATGAGAAGGGCAATTAAGAAGTTCGCTTGCTATTGCAATGAGCAGGAGCTGGATATAAATTATACAAAGACAAAGGTGATGGCCTTTGGCAAGAGACCCAAACTAAGGAAGTGGAGGGTAAATGGGCAGAACCTCGAACAGGTAGCTAGTTTTCGCTATCTGGGCATGATCATCCAAGCCTCTGGATCTAGGACTGCCCATAGCCAGGCAGCTGCTTGCTCGGGTGAAAAATCCTCTCATGGCATTCTTAAGTTTTTTAGCTCCCAAGGGGGCTATTTTGTACCACCAGCTTTAAAACTTTACAAGGCCAAAACACTTGCCCAGATGCTCTACGGAACGCTGCTTGGAGCGCCTCCATCTAGCTATGCTCCTTTGGAGCTAGTCCAATCGAAATTTTTGAGAGCAGTGCTCCAAGTTCCGAGATGCGTATCCAACGCAATGGTACGGCTAGAGACTGGCATGCTGAAGGTTGAAGCCATGATTTCCGTCATTTTCCCGCACGGCTGCTTGCTGGCCAGGCCTCAGGACCCGTATGTCAATCGCCACACTGCCACCGCCTAGCCGGAACATCTATTGCAGGCGTTCTTTTTCGTAGCTGGAAAGCTGTTTCGCCTTTACAAGCTTGACCAGGACATCCGACCATCAGCTAACGCCCTCCCACAAGGGAGGTTGGCGTGCCCACCCTCTCTAAGGAGTGGTTCCCATTTTATCTACTCGCTGAAGCTTTTGAATTGCTGGGTGGACGATGAGCTAGGGACAACAGGCTGGCCGCTCACACCAGCACGGGGCTTGAACAAACACAGTTCAGATGTTAAGACAGTGGGATATACCCACTGTGCCATTGTCTCCCTTTACAGAGTCTTCCTTGGTGGTCTCCCATCCAAATACCCACTCTGCTTAGCCTTTGAGCCAGTTTGGTGTAGTGGTTAAGTGCACGGACTCTAATCTGGGAGAACCGGGTTTGATTCCCCACTCCTCCACTTGCACCTGCTGGATGACCTTGGGCAAGCCATAGTTCTGACAAGAGCTGTCCTTGAAAAAGAGCAGTTTTTGTCAGAGGTCTCTCAGCCCCACCTACCTCACAGGGTGTCTGTTGTGGGGAAGGGAAGGGAAAGGAGTTTGTAAGCCGCTCTGAGACTCTTTGGGTAGTGAGCAGGGTATAAATCCAATCCCTTCATCTTTTTCTCTGATGAGTTCAGACTAGTCTGGGCTCTCAGGGCTGCTACATCTGCATAAACTAGTTATCTATTAGATTTTATCCTGTTCGTTCCTCCAAGAAGCATACCCATTTTGCCTCTCCCATAGTTCATTTGTGCAACAGCCTTGTGTGGTAGATCAGAGAGAGTCTGGCCTTAAGACTTTATGACCATGGGCTTTGACCCCAAGTCCCAGTCTAGCGCTTGAAGGCTGCAAGCCTGAGAACGCTTTCCTGGGAGCAAGTGCCACTGAATAAAAGGACTCTAATCTGGAGAACTGGGTTTGATTCCCCGCTCTCCTGCATGCAGCCAGCTGGGTGACCTTGGGCCAGTCACAGTTCTTTCAGAACTCTCCCAGCCCTACCTGCCTCACAAGATGCCTGTTGTGGGGAGAGGAAGGGAAGGTGGTTGTATAAAAGGGGGCTTACTTCTGAGTAGACCTGCTGTGAGAATTGCTCCCCTAACTGGTGCTGTACGCTAAATCTCTATACCTCAGCTGTTGTCGATCTTGAAAATGCTTGCATCTGCATATACAGTTTATTGCATTGTTTCAATAGTGGCGGTGGGAAAAAAGGGGGAACCATTTGCCTTTATGGATAAGAATGTGGCCATTGTTTGTTGTCCACGTTTTTCGCAGCGAACTGGTATAAAATGTTTAATAAATAAAGCCCCGAAACAAAGCACTGCGCTTTAAAATGAGAGACATCTGGAGATCATGTTGAACCACTTAGCTGATAGACTGCAGACCTGGGGCTGGTTAACGCATTATGTTTGACTGTTTTCTTCCCTTGTGTGAGTCGCCAGTTTGCAGGAGCTGCACTTTCATGTGATCCGGGAGGCTGCTGGTCTCCCAGAGTCTCCAGAGCTGCAAGATCGGCCTTCCTGGCCGTTGTTGCCGCTGCTCTTTGTGAGCCCACACATTACATAAGTCCCTTAACCAGATAACCCCTCTTGCATGAAGAAGATGACTCAAATGCTCCGTGTTGCCTCTCAACTTCAGCACAGTCTGGATTCTTCTGAGAATCTGGCAAAAAAAAAATCAACACCTGTTTCATGTCTGTCTGCAAATCCTCTGGAGTCCACAACTAATCTGACATAGGCCCTGGGTCTGGGGCCAGGCCAGAACAAAAGACTGTAGGCCCAGATGTCAAACGGTGACATCACTGGGTAACACAGTCACAGCAGAAACTGAGACTCGACCAGAGACTGCCTCACTTTGTAAAGGGATTGTAGCCCTCCCCTGGCTAGCCCAGGCTAGGCCCATCTTGCCAGATCTTGGTAGCTAAGCAGGGTTGGCCCTGGTCAGTATTTGGATGGGAGACCACCAAGGAAGTCCAGGAGTGTGACACGGAGGGAGGCCGTGGCCAAACCACCCCTGTTCATCTCTTGCCTTGAAAGCCCTACGGGGCCACCAAAAGGCAGCTGTGACTTGATGGCAAAAGAAAAAGGGGTTGTAACCGCTGTGTTTGTGTGTGTGTGTGTGTGTGTGTCTGTGTGTTCTGCTTCAGGCAAGTGCTGGCATATGCAGAGTACGGTTGCCAAGTCCATCTTCCACCCCCAGCGGGGGACTTTGGGGGCGTTCCTGGAGGGGGCGGGGCCTCCCCGACGTGATGACGTCACGTTGGGGACGTCCGCCGCCCCCCCCACCTGCCCGTGCGCCGGATCTCCAGAAACGGCAGTTCCCTGCACTTAAAGGAGCCGGTGTTTCCCCTTTAAGTGCAGGAGCCGGCGTTTCCCCTTTAAGAGCAGCCGCGTTTCCCTTTTAAGTGCACGAAGCTGGCATTTCCCTGCAAGCCGGATCTCAAG
>NW_015160864.1:517929-554248 GCF_001447785.1 Gekko japonicus | reverse complement strand
TTATTATTATTATTATTATTATTATTATTATTATTATTATTATTATTATTATTGTTGTTGTTGTTGTTGTTGTTGTTGTTGTTGTTGTTGTTGTTGTTGTTTTGGATTTATACCTCACACTTCTCTACTCGGAGGAGTCTCAGAGCAGCTTACAATCTCCTTTCCCTTCCCCTCCCCACAACAGACACCCTGGTGAGGTAGGTGGGGCTGAGAGAGCTCTCTCGAGAACCGCCCTTGAGAGTACAGATCGGAGAGAATTTATGACTGACCCAAGGTCATGCCAGATTAGAATTTGCGGCTCCTAACCACCACATCAGACTGGTTGACAGAGTCCGTAAATTGTACAGGAGTTGTCTGGGCACGCCCAGGTCAGTTTTCCAACTAATACAGCAGCAGGAGGTCAGCGTCTAAGGGAACGTGTTGTAGCCCCGCTGAAGAACTCCTTCCCCATACTTTTACGTGCTCCAAGCCCCACATCGCATCTGCGCCAGCTGCCTCCCATCGGCTCTGGTGACGTCCCTCCTTCCTCTGCAACTGGCAGCTCAGCTGACACCAGCGTGGCTCTTGCGGAACTGGGGATCCTGGAGGAGACAGGTCTGCTGGCTGGGGGAAGAAACCAGCCCTTGTGTGTCCACAGCAATCTGTGATTCCCTCTCTGGTTGCTCAGCTGCAGCTGACCGGGGGCTGGTAGGCATGGAATCCAGCTGTTCCTCGTCAGAGCCGTCTCCATGGTCTGGCTGTTCCAGGACACCTGGGGAAGCCGGGTATTGTGGGAACATCTCCCACAATGCCTTGCTTGCCTGGATGCCCATTTGCAGCCTTAAAACTTGCAACTAGCTTTTTTAAAAAAAATCTTGTTTCTATGCTTGGGTGATACAGTCATGGCACGTACACAGCCTTGACTATTGCCCGAGAGCCGTTTTGATGTAGTGTTTCAGAGCGCAGACTCTAATCTGGGAGAACCGGGTTTGATTCTGCACTCCTGCACATGCAGCTGCTGGTGTGACCTTGGGTCAGTCACAAGTTCTTTCGGAGCTGTTCTCTCAAGAGCTCACTCAGCCCCACCTACCTCACAGGGTGTCTGTTGTGAGGAGGGGAAGGGAAAGGAGATTTTAAGCCGCTCTGAGACTCCTTCGGGTAGTGAAGGGCAGGGCATAAATCCAATCTCCTCCTCTTCCTCCTTGTGTCATCTAAATGAACTGTTTTTAAATCTGAACTCTGAGGACCTGATTCCTCAGAGTCAGTGTGGTGTAGTGTTTAAGAGCAGTGGACTCTGATCTGGACAACTGGGTTTGATTCCCCTCTCCTCCACAGGAAGCCTGCTGGGTGACCTTGGGCCAGTCACGGTTCTCTCAGAACTCTCTCAGCCCCACCTGCCTCACAAGGTGCCTGTGGGGAGAGGAAGGGAAGGAGATTGTAAGCCACTTTGAGACTCCTTGGGGTAGAGAAAAGCAAGGTATAAAAACCAGCTCTTCTTCTTCTACCTGATTTCGCCAAGAACCCATAAACTGCTCCCCAGGGGCACAGAACCCTTTAACCCGTCCCTGTTATGCTGCTGGAAGAAACTGGACAAACCGTAGTGGTGATCGCAGCACTTTTGAAAGGATTAGGATTGGGTTCTCTCTGGATGGCCTGCAGTAGCTGTCAGTAGCCACTACCGGCAGTTGGAATCTTCTGTAGATGTTGGGTCTTAGCCTCAATCCTAGAAATAATACAGATCTGACAAAGAAAGAGCATAAGGTGTAGCATGGGTCTTTAATAGCTTTTCAATAATAACAGTAGTGGTAATAATAAGGAATTCCCTTCCTTGACTGGTTGTCTCTTGCAGCCCATTCTTCTTGATATCAATTGTTTTTATATAAATAAAACGAAGGAGGAGGCAACACTGAGGGACTCTTTTCAGACATCATCTGCCTTTTAAATTGTCTGATTCATTAGTTAAAAAGGTGAATGACCCCGTTTAACACAATTCTGTTTCCATGAGTCAGACCTGAGGCGACTAGCTGCTATTTTGATTGGCGGCTTTAACTTAAAAAAAAAAATAGTGAGTCTGGATTTGTCATCACCCCTTGCCTTCGTCTCCTAGCTGAACCAGTTTGAACCAGTAAAAAAAACAAAAATCAGTTTTCTGTGAAAACCAGACAGGCTACGGTTCACTGCCGTTTCAGGGCTTAAGACTCTTTCTCTTTTTTGGCAGTAGATCAAAAAGCCGAAACTTTCTTTTTTTGGGAGGGGGGTCCTCTTTCAAGAGGCACGGGATCTGAAGAAAACGTTCAAAAATGCCCCCGTGTCATTTTGCTCTACTAGTCGAAAAACCAACTTGTCTGAATAAGGCCTGAAGGAAGCCAGGTTGCTCAGTGTAAGTTTCCGATTACAGTTATAGTCCAGTAGCACCTTAATAAGGAGCTGCGGTGGCTCAAGTGGTTAAGACGTTGAACTGCAGGCTGTGGAAGGTCGGTAGTTCAGCAGTTCGAGACCCGAGTGTGCCGCATGACGGAGTGAGCTCCCGTCTCTAGTTCCAGCTCCTGCCTAGCTAGCAGTTTGAAAGCAAGAAATTGCAAGTAGATAAATAGGGACCACTTCGGTGGGAAGGGAACAGCATCCCGTGCGCCTTGGTGTTTAGTCATGCCGGCCACATGACCACGGAAACGTCTTCGGACAGCGCTGGCTCTTCGGCTTTGAAACGGAGATGAGCACCGCAACCCTAGAGTCGGATTTGACTGGCTTTCGAGCAAGGGAACCTTCACCTTTATCTTTAGCACCTTAAAGACTAACAAAAATTGTGGCAGGGTAGGAGCTTTCATGAGTCACTGCTTACGTCTTCAGATACAGCTAGAAAAAGAAGAAGTGAGCAGTGAAGAAATGGACAGTGACTCATGAAAACTCATCCCCAGCTGCGAATTTTGTTAGTCTTCAAGACTACTGGACTCTTGCTTTTTTTCTATTACTACAGGCTAACATGGCTTCCCATCTTGATCTATCTCCATTAGATAGATTCAGGTGGGTAGCAGTGTTCCCTCTAAGCTGAGTTAGTGTGAGCTAGCTCACAGTTTTTTAGCCTCCAGCTCACACATTTTTGTCTTAGCTCAGGAACGATGGCTCCAGAGCAAACTAATTTATGCAGTAGCCAAATCGCTCGCTCACAATGCCAGGAATTCACAAAGTAGAATTTTTGCTCCTCCTTCCCCAGTCACTGCCCACCTAATCTCCAGGAATTTCACACACCAGAGTTGGCAACCTGTTTCCATTGCTGGGTTTGTCCTGTGTTTACCGGAAGATGCAGCCTTGTGTGTGTCCCCAGCACATGTGTCAGAAGGGCCACAGAGAAGAAGAGAAGAAGAAGAGATTGGATTTATATCCCACCCTTCAGGAGTCTCAGAGCAGTTTACAATCTCCTTTCCCTTCCCCTCCCCACAACAGACACCCTGTGAGGTAGGTGGGGCTGAGAGAGCTCTGAGAAAACTGCTCCTGAGGGAACAGCTCTGAAAGAACTTGTAACTGACCCAAGGTCACAACAGCAGCTGCAAGTGGAGGAGTGGGGAATCAAACCCGGTTCTCCCAGATTAGAGTCTGTGCACCTAACCACTACACCAGACAAGAGTCCTAATGCCCTGTGTGTTCTGCAACTCGAATGATAAATGGGTTGGAACACTTTCCCTCTGAGGAAAGGTTAAAGCGCTTAGGGCTATTTAGCTTGGAGAAACGACGACTGAGGGGTGACATGATCGAGGTTTATAAGATTATGCATGGGAAAGAGCAGGTAGAGAAAGAGGTACTTTCCTCCTTTTCTCACAATACAAGAACTCGTGGGCACTCCATGAAACTGCTGAGCGGTCGGGTTAGAACGGATAAAAGGAAGTACTTCTTCACCCAAAGAGTGATTAACACATGGAACTCACTGCCACAGGAAGTGGTGGCAGCTACAAGCATGGACGGCTTCAAAAGGGAATTAGATAAGCATATGGAGCAGAGGTCCATCAGTGGCTATTAGTCACAAGGTATAGATAGGGACTCTGGGGCAAGTGATGCTCTGTCTTCTTGGTGCTTGGGGGGGGGGGTCAACAGTGGGAGGGCTTCTAATGTCCTGGCCCCACTGGAGGACCTACTGATGGCACCTGGTATTTCTGGCCACTGTGAGACACAGAGTGTTGGACTGGATGGGCCATTGGCCTGATCCAACATTGGCGTCTCTTATGTTCTTATGTAGTGCATCTGCGTCCCTCTGTGCCTACATGTGGGTTTGTCAGCTGAACTGGAGTGCAGGAGGCAGAAGAGGTTGATGGAAATACAGGCATAGTGGTTTAAGTGTAGAGCCAGTTTCTTATAGTGGTTAAGTGCACAGATTCTAATCTGGGAGAACCGGGTTTGATTCCCCACTCCTCCACTTGCAGCTGCTGGATAACCTTGGGCAAGCCATAGTTCTGTCAGAGCTGTTCTTGAAAGAGCAGTTTCTGTCAGAGCTCTCTCAGCACCTACCTCACAGGGTGTCTGTTGTGGGGAGCAGAAGGAAAAGGAGTTTGTAAGCCACTCTGAGACTCTGAGTGATGGGCAGGGTATAAATCCAGTCTCCTCTTCCTCCTCTTCCTCCTCCTCCTCTGGAACAGTAATTATCCAACCATGTGCCAGGCCCAGTAGAGTGGCTAGAGAAATTAATGACAACAGCTAAGGATTCCTATGATCCCTAAGTATCCATTCACCAAGGAGGCTATCTGCTGCATCTCAGCATGATTTGCTGTGTGCCCAATCAGTTTCTAGTGGGGAGAGAGTAATGTGCTGGGTTTCTTCTAGGCTCACCATTTTCCCCTCCCCCTGCTTTCGTGGTGGCAGGAGAGGGTAGCCCTAATTGCCAGGAACTCTGTAGTTTACCATAGAGTTACCAGTGATTTCTAGAGCTACCCTACATCACTTGCGGGTTTTCACCTGAAGTGCCACAGGGGTGTCTGTGATGTCACCCCCCCCCCCCCCCCCCGTGAACTTTCAACTAGTTGCTAGGCCAGTAGGGTTTCCAGTCTCTTCAGTGGAGGTGGGGTTGCCCCGTTGTCAGGCCCTGCCCCCCAGCTGCCCATCAGCTGCCCAGCAGGGGGACTTAACAGAAGGCCAAGGCCACATTGCTGGCATCACACAGGAAGTGAAGTCATCACAACAGTGACTTCTGGGGGACGGTCTGGTATTTGGGCAAAAACTCTATGGTAGACGTTGGTTTTACTATAGAGTTTTTGCTGGAATACCAGAGCAGTGCCCAGAAGTCGCTGGTGTGACGATGTCACTTCCGGTGCAACACCAGTATCATGGCCTAGGTAAGCCCCCCCCCCCCCCCCCCCCCCGTTTTGCTAAGAGGGACCTGGAACCCTAGCGACCTGGCTACCATGGACTCTGCCCAAATAGGCTAGTAACTGAACAGTGATTGCCGTGAAGAGAACCAGTTACCACACCTCCTGTCCTCACCCATAGGTAGGTCAGGTAGGGAAGAGGAGAAGGAATGATTGCCACACCTGCATCGGCAGTGAGGCCTAGGAGGACAAGATCGTTGGAGGGCATCTTCTGGAGTTTAGCACCTCCCGTCTTGTGCTTGTAAATTCACACGGGCCATGAAACCATTCACGGCTAGCAGGCTGTGTTAATCTTGGTGGCTCACAAGCTGTGCAGATCTTTCTTCATTGCGCAGTAGGGGAGTCCATAAAGCTGAAAGGTGCCAGAAATAGTGGGGCTGTGAGGTGAGAAAAATACAGTAACGGATGGTATATTGTATTTGTGAAAGTGTACAAAGTGCTTTTTCTTTTTGCTCTCTCCGGGATGATGCCCTCCTCCCCCCCGTTGCCAGATTTAGTGGCATTTTAATGTTACAGGGAACCCTCAAAGGGTGCTTCCTCAGACCTGACGGAAGAGGTGCATCTTTGGGGCAAGTTGTGTGTTCTGTTGTGTCAGACGAATGGCAGCCAGCCTCTAGACGGCACCTGGAAATCTCCTGCTATTACAGTTGATTTTAAGGCAATCAAGATAAGTTGCCTTTAGTCCATCAGAGGCTATTAGCCACAAGGTATAGATAGGAGCTCTCAATCTGAGGCAAGGGATGCTCTGTATTCTTCATGCTTGGGGGGAGGGCAACAGTGGGAGGGCTTCTAGTGTCCTGGCCCCATTGGTGGACCTCCTGATGGCACCTGCTGTTTTTGGCCACTGTGTGACAGAGCGTTGGACTGGATGGGCCATTGGCCTGATCCGACATTGGCGTCTCTTATGTTCTTATGCCCTGGAGAAAGGAGAGCGGACTCTGTGGCACCATACCCTGCTGAAGTCCACCCCCTCCCCAAACCTCATCCTCTTCAGTCTCCACCCCCAAATCCTCCAGGTATTTCCCGACCCAGACATTCCGATGGGAATGCCTGCAGATGTCATGGAACGAGGGTTTCCCCGGGGATTTCCCTCGCCTTCAGAGGAGAGCAGCATGTGCTTCCCGAGAAGAACCTTGAAGACATGACTGCCCTGGGGCAGGTCTGGCGTTGAAGGGAAAAGGAGGAGCAGGGGATTTATAAACCCACTTCCTTGTGAATGCTGGGATTAATGCACAAGGCATTAATCCGTCCCTGTGGTAGCCAGGTGCTGGGCTAGCGGGAGACACCGAGGCAAGGCCTCTGAGCTTGGAAGGGGAGCTGAGGGTCCTGATCCCTTCAGTGGGGAATCCCTATGCTGATCAGGTGGTGGCAGCAGCTGCTGGAGAGTAACAGGGAAAGCCCCTCCAGGGAGCTGGGAACCCCCCAGGAGGGCAAGGCAGAATGGGACCTGCACGCCAGGCCATCTAGTCTGTCCCCCTGCTCAATGCAGGATCAGCCTAAAGCATCCCTGACAAGTGTTTGTCCAGCCATTGCCTGAAGACTGCCGGTGACTCATAAGAACATAAGAGATGCTAATGTTGGATCAGGCCAAAGGCCCATCCAGTCCAACACTCTGTATCCCACAGTGGCCAGAAATACCAGTGCCATCAGGAGGTCCACCAGTGGGGCCAGGACATTAGAAGCCCTCCCACTGTTGACCCCCCCCAAGCACCAAGATGACAGAGCATCACTTGCCCCAGAGTCCCTATCTATACCTTGTGGCTAATAGCCACTGATGGACCTCTGCTCCATATGCTTATCTAATTCCCTTTTGAAGCCGTCCATGCTTGTAGCTGCCACCACTTCCTGTGGCAGTGAATTCCAAGTGTTAATCCCTAGCAGTGTTCCCTCTAAGCTGAGTTAATGTGAGCTAGCTGACAGTTTTTTAGCCCCTGGCTCACACAATTTTGTCTTTGCTCAGGAAGGGTGGCTCCAGAGCAAATTAATTTATACAGCAGCCAAATCACTCGCTCACAACTTTAATGCCTGTAGCTCACAAAGGAGAATTTTTGCTCACAAGGCTCCACAGCTTAGAGGGAGCATTGCTCCCTAGGCGGCCAAATATACTGCTGAACAAAAATAAATAAATCCTAATGTCAGTTGATACCTTTCTACCACTAATTTAAACTCATTTTGTGAGTCCTATCCTCTGCTGCCAACAGGAACAGCTCCCTGCCCTCCTCTAAGTGTCAGACTTCAAGAGAGCAATCATGCCCCCCCACCTCCTCTTATCCAGATTAAACTTTCCCAAGTCCCTCAGCCATTCCTCGTAGGACTTGGTCTCCAGGCCCCCAATCATCCTTGTCACTCTCCTCTGCACCCGCTCCATTCTGTACACATCCTTTTTGAAGTAGGGTCTCCAAAACTGTACACAGTACTCCAGGGGCAGCTTGAGCAATGTGGTGTACAGCAGGACAATGACGTTTTGCGATTTGGATGTTATGCCTCTGTTGATATGTTCCAAGATCGCATTAGCCCTTTTTGCTGCTGCATCACTCTGACTGCTCATATTTAGCTTACAGTCCTCCTGTACACCAAGATCTTGTTCACACACACTGCTATCTAGAAGTGTATCCTACATCCAGTATGTGTGCTTCTCATTTTTGTTACCCAGATGTAGAACTCGGCACTTATCCTTGTTGAATTGTGTCTTGTTCATATCCAGGCACATTCCCAGTGCATTCAGGTCTCATTGAACTCTATTTATGTCTTCTGGTGTGTTTGTGGCTCCTCCCAGTTTGCTGTCATCAGCAAATTTAACAAGCAGTCCCTTCCTCCCTCCCCTCATCCAGTTCATTTATAAAAATGTTGAAAAGAACCGGGCCCAAAACCAAGCCCTGTGACACCCCACTGGATACTTCCCTCCAATCAGATTTCCAGCATTTGAATCCCATTTCTAGTCATGTTTGTTTGTTAAGTAATACATTCTTCTTATTCACCACTCGGGTCTTGTTAATTTTTGTTCCTGTAGTGCCCGACAGCGACCAGAGCGACTTTTGGCATCCATCTTAAAGTCGTTGGGGATTGGACAGGTATGTGAAACATAGCCCAGGTAAATTGTTGTGACTCCGTTTTGCCTCATCAGCATCCATGCACGCACCATTTCAATTCAGAAATAAATCAGTTGTCTAATTTGAAGTCCATTTACTTATCTCCCCCCTCCTTTGCACTCGTTACCATTGGAGGAGCGGATGTCTTTATTTGTGCTGTTAGATGACGGATTATTATTCACCTGGGCAAGGCATTCAGATTGTCATGTTCGTTATTAGTAATGTGTTGGTCTCAGCTTGGCTTTTAAAAAATTTTCCAATAAAATATATATTTTTTTCTGCTCAGTAACCTGCTTGCCTCTGGGCCACATATGCTGACAGCGGTACAAGTGCAGAAATGTGCTTTTCCTAGATAAGGGGATTTTTTAATAGCAACCATTTGGTCAGCTTCCTGATTACTTAACACCAGTGTCACACTGAGATTACCAAAGAGCTTTCATCTTGTGGTACGCGACTCTCGTGGGCTGTGAATGTATTCCCCCCCCCCCAGCCCATCGGGGTCCTCTGGGATTCCACCGAGGAGAGAATTGTAATTTCATTTTTGGTACAAGGCTGGCTGGATATCGAAGGGAATATTGGATGAAACCTGTTCATAGTGTAGGAGAGATCGAAAGCAAGATATACGTGGGGCAGCAAGCACATCGCTGGTTATTGAAGATCTTCCAGATAAATGAATTCTTACTTTCTTGAAGCTTGGTCTGTGTACTATCCGGGAAGTGAACATGATAAGGTCCAGAGTACACGACAGTCAGTAGGGTAAGCCACCATGCTTCATTTGTGTTTGGCTTCCACATTGTCTTGGTCGCCTATGTAGCCAAGCTATCACATGGGGCCACATAGAGAGCCAGTTTGGTGTAGTGGTTAAGTGCGTGGACTCTAATCTGGGAGAACCGGGTTTGATTCCCCACTCCTTCACATGCAGCTGCTGGTGTGACCTTGGGTCAGTCACAAGTTCTCTCAGAGCTGTTCTCTCAAGAGCAGTCCTTGAAAGAGCTCTCTCAGGCCTACCTAGAAGAAGAAGAAGAGATTGGATTTATACCCCGCCCTTCACTCAGAGGCTCAAAGTGGTTTACAAACTCCTTTCCTTCCCCCTCCCCACAACAGACACCCTGTGAGGTAGGTGGGGCTGAGAGAGCTCTGACAGAAATTGCTCTTTTCAAGGACAGCTCTGACAGAACTATGGCTTGCCCAAGGCCATCTAGCAGCTGCAAGTGGAGGAGTGGGGAATCAAACCCGGTTCTCCCAGATTAGAGTCCACGCACTTAACCACTACACCAAGCTGGGTGTCTGTAGTGGGGAGGGGGAAGGGAAAGAAGATTGTAAGCTGCTGTGAGACTGCAAGTGAAGGGCAAGGTATAAATCTAATCTCCTTCTCTCTCCTTCTTCTTCTTCTTGATACTGGTTTGGGATGGAGTGATGTAATCAGGACTGTATCAACTGGTTGGCCTCTGAGTATGTTGCTTTGGCAACATTGGAGATGGCTGTGGGGAAATGGTTTTCTGGGGAAGCCAAGCTCTCCCAAAAATGTATGGATCAGATACGTTAGAGTAAAGGTCCCTAACCTTTTTTTGAGCCTTTTGGGACAGCACTGGAATTCTGTCACCATGTGGTGGCGCAGCCACAAAATGGCTGCCACGGGAGCCTCCCACAGTTTTACCTTCAGTCACGCAGCGAAGATCGTTGTCCTGTAGTAGGAGCTGCCTCCAGGTTGATGCTTTCCAAAACCTACACAACCAATCAAGTCTGTCATGGCCAATCAGAAGTCTCTCTGGGTAGAAGCCCCACTTGGCCCCGCCCTCTGGCCCTGTGCCAAGAAAGATACCAGTGGGTGCCATGCCATCCACGGGCATCATATGGGGGGACCTCTGCATCACAGCAGTCTTCTTGTCTGGCTTTGCCAGTGAAAAGTCTTATCCAAAGCCAATTGTGCTTCACCCGTATGTCTCCTTCAGAACATTGTTCAGAAATGGGTTTGAAAATCCATGGCCATGGAAATACCACACATTATTGTTTTTATTTATTTGGGGAATGTATATGCCTCCTCTCTGTTGACTAGAGAGCCAGTTTGGTGTAGTGGTGAGGAGTGCGAACTCTAATCTGGGACAACCGGGTTTTATTCCCCACTCCTCCACATGCAGCCAGCTGGGTGACCTCGGGTCAGTCACAGTTCTCTCAGAGCTGTTCTCTCAGGAGGCATTCTCGAGACAGCTCTCTCAGCCCCACCTACCTCACAGGGTGTCTGCTGTGGGGAGGGGAAGGGAAAGGAGTTTGTAAGCCGCTCTGAGACTCCTTCGGGTAGTGAAAGGCTGGGTATAAATCCAATCTCCTCCTCCTCCTCTCCAGAGTCCTGCTCGAGATGGTTTACCAGTAAAAACAACACCCTAAAATCATGAAAAGCACCCTACGTTCTCAATAGAAAAACAAAACATGATAACAAGTAGAGAACTACAAACCAACACCTTTTGGTAGTCCCCGGCCCCAGGGACGTCTGACTCGCCTCAATTAGGGCCTGGGCCTTTTCAGCCCTGGCCCCTACCTGGTGGAATGAGCTCCCATATGAGATCAAGACCCTGTGAGATTTATTACAATTCCGCAGGGCCTGCAAGACGGAGCTCTTCCGCCGGGCTTTTAGTTGAGGCAGTGGCCATCGCCCCCGCCCTTTTTTGGTTGGCCTCCCGTCAGTGTCCTGGATTTGAACAGCCAACTAGGAACTACACTATCATTCTGTTTTAACTACCGAGTTATTGATTAGATCTTGCACGGTATTTTATGCTTTTATTATTATTTTATTGTTTTAATCGTGTTGTTTTAAATTGGTTTTAATCGTTATTGAATATTGTCTTATCATTGATGGAACCCGCCCTGAGCCTGCTTGCGGGGAGGGCAGGATGCATGATTAATAAAATAAAAAATAAAATAAGTCGGGGGCAGAAAGATAGAACAGCTGTTGAGCACCCTAAAAAACATCATTGTAACACACCAAATGCAGACTGTAAAAAGGCTAAAAAGGTAAAATTGCTTGGTTACAAGCCTAAATAAAAGAAACATTTTGGCCTGGCACCTAGAAGTATGGTAGGTGCCAGGCGAGCCTCAAGAGGGAGGGCATTCTGAAGGCAATATTTGCCTTATCTGGAAAAAAGGCTGTCACGTGGTTCTGTGTAACAGGCTGAGAGAATGGAACATATAACAAGCTGTTTTATCCAGAGGCAGATCAATGGCATGCTTTGTTGTTGTTGTTGTTCAGTTGCACAGTCGAGTCCAACTCTTCGCAACCCCATGGACCACATCACACCAGGCCCTCCTGGCTTCCGTCATGCTCCGGAGTTTGCTTAATTTCATGTTCGTTGCTTCGATAACACTGTCTAACCATCTCATCCTTTGCCGTCCCCGTCTTCTTTGACCTTCCGTCTTTCCCAGAATCGGGGTCTTCCCCAGTGAGTGCTCCCTTCTCATTTGGTGGCCAAAGTATTTGAGCTTCAGCTTCAGTATCTGGCCTTCCAGGGAACAGTCAGGGTTGATTTCTTTTAGGACTGACTGGTTTGATCTCCTTGCAGTCCAAGGGACTCTCAAGTGTCCTCTCCAGCACCATAGTTCAAAAGAATCTATTCTTCAGCTCTCAGCCTTCCTTATGGTCCAACTCTCACAGCCCTACATAGCCATACATGGCATATTTAGCTTGGTACTATCTGATTAGACTGGATGCGACTCACCAAGGTCTTGGGCAGAGGAAGGTCTTGGAACTGGAGATTAAACCTTGCATCTTCTGGTTGCAAAACAGGTACTGTGCACCTGAGCCACAGCCTTCTCCCAGGATCCCACATCACATATTTATTTATTTCATTAGGTTTCTATACCTAAAGATTGGGAAGGCTGCAATACCATCTCGAAGAGTTTGGCAAAACTCTCTAATCCTGAAGCAGAACTAAAAATTGATTTGGATTTTGATAAGAGGAAAGGAAATTGCAAAATAGATTAACTCTGATAGCCTGCTGTTTATTTTAATGCATAACTTCAGTTTTATGATATTCGCACCTTAGTTAGAGACTGTGATTGCTTGCTTGAGAGCCAGTTTGGTGTAGTGGTTAAGTGTGCGGCCTCTAATCTGGGAGAACCGGGTTTGATTCCCCACTCCTCCACTTGCACCTGGCTGGATGCCCTTGGGCAAGCCACAGTTCTGGCACAGCTGTTCTTGAAAAAGAGCAATTTGTGTCAGAGTTCTCTCAGCCCCACCCACCTCACAGGGTGTCTGTGGTGGGGAGGGGAAGGAGTTTGTAAGCCGCTCTGAGACTCCAAGTGAAGGGCAGGGTATAAATCCAATCTCTTCTTCTTCTTGCTTGACATTTTTGCATTAGTAATCTTCATGTTCTACTACTATGATAACAGAGACGTATCACTAACTTTATACGTCTGTATTATGGATCCTTGTTACTCTTTATTTTAGGCTCTTCCATCACCCTGACCCTGTAGTTTTGTAGATTAGAAAATTTAAAAATTTAAGAGAGAGAAAAAAAAAAAAAGGGTTTCCCGTGAGCGGTCTCAGGGTGGTGCACAGCAATTCCTATAAATACATACTATACATTAAGCAATCTAAAATCCTGATCCATAAAAACCAAACATCTACGTGATGCCAATAATTTCTGACACACTCCCCCCATTTACAATTGAACCGGGGTTGAACCGGGGGAGTGTGAAAGGCAGTTAATGAGCCGGATAGCTGTTAAAAACCGTTAAAGCAGTTGCTGTCCTCAACCATATGCTTGGGGGAACATCTCTGCCTTGCAGGCCCTGCGAAATTGTAACAAGTCCCGCAGGGCCCTGATGTTAGTAGGCAGAGAGTTCCACCACGTCCGAGGCAGGGCTCTGAGGCTGATGCAGTGACCTCACGGTGTTTCTGTGACGACGCCACCCCCCCACCACCAGTATGTCTTGTCACTCTGCGTCTTCACTTTCTGACAAACGGCAGCGGAATGTGTGAATGATGATGATGTGGCCCCGTCTGAACGCCGGTAAGTATAACGATTGGAACCGGCACCCGTAAAGCCCCCGTCTGAACGCACCCTGTATGTACTCATCCTAGTGTACCCTGGAATTTCTTGTCGGAACATAAGAAGTCTCTCAGTGAAAGACGTGGAAGCCCTGCTGCCTTGTACCCATCCGTTGCCACTGAGTGTTCAACAAGACTCTATGTACTCGTCCTAGTGTACCCTGGAATGTCTTGTCGGAACATAAGAAGTCTCTCAGTCTGTCTAGTCCAGCATCCTGTTTTACACAGTGGACAACCAAGGACCTCTTGACAAGGGACCTCCTGGAAGTAGCCCCTGATTGCCGCTGCTGCTCAGTAGGGTGGTGGTGGTGAAATGGGGGTGGGGAATCAACATTGCCACAGTCATAAGATCATAGAGCTGGAAGGGACCTCCAGGGTCATCTAGTCCAACCCCCTGCACAACGCAGCAAGTTCACAAATTCCTCCCCCCTCCCCACCTGCAGTGACTGCTGTTCCATGCCCAGAAGATGACAAAAAACCTCCAGGATTGCTTCCTCACCCCTAAGTGGTGATCAGCATTTCCCTGGGTGTGTAAGGAAGGGCCACAAGAACTAAGCCCTGAGGCAACCCTTCCTGTCCTCCCTTCTCGTGATCGGCCTACATTCACAGAATCAGCATTGCTGTCAGATGGCCCTCTAGCCTCAGTTTGAAAACCTCCAGAGAAGGCGAGCCCACCACCTCCCGAGGAAGCCTGTTCCACTGAGGAACCACTCTGACGGTCAGGAAGTTCTTCCTAATGCTTAATCAACATCAATGTTGTGATGTCACTTCTGGGGTAAACAGTCCTGGATTCACCTCTTTCCAGGGAATCTTAGAGCACTGTGCCGATGCAGTGACTTCATGGTGTTTCTGTGACGCCACCCGTGGAAGTGATGTCATGGTGGTGGTGCAACAGTCCTGGATTCACCTCTTTCCAGTGAATCTTAGAGCGCTGTGCCGATGCACTGACTTCATGGTGTTTCTGTGACGCCACCCTCCATGTCCCTACCTCCCCAGTATCCTAGCAGGTGTCAGCTACTGACCGGTGAACCTACTCCAAACACTGGTGTTTACCTTTTAGTTATCCAGGTTAGCAGTAATTTTTGGACCACTCTTCCATAAGCCACTTTTAAAGCAGCCTGTATTCTACCACCCCTTCAAATGAAGTTTGAAGCCTTCCTCCAACTTTAGTGGCTCTTTTTTTCCAATGGAACAGCCACTTAACCCTTCCAAGGGGGAAAACCCCAACTATACCACTTTGGCATAGGGTTCTAAGTGACCTTGTATTACAGCAAAGAATAATGGAAACCTGATAGCTCTCTCAATCATGGCATTAGCTACTAAGAAAAAAAAGCAGGCCTCGAGAATAACTTTCTTCAGCAATGCAGGACCAAGAAGAGTAAAATTTGGAATCGGGGTCAAAAATACCCGTCATCAAAAGCATCAAAACCCCACAGAAATATAAAAGGGTTCAAATTGACCCCTCCATTTTTTTAAAGCACAAGACACAGTTGGGAATCTGTAAAACTGTCTGAGGAAAGCTCTGTAAGTTTCTATAGATAGGGCAGTAAATTCCACAGTGAAATTACTCATTGTGAATTTAATTAATCATTTGTCTGCTCAGTTCAGGTAGGCCTTGGGATAGCTACCTCTCTGAAAACTAGGGTTGCCAGCTTGAAGTTGGGAAACTCCTGGAGGGACAGGGACCTCAGCTTTTGTAAATATTTATAGATTTTAACCATCCTCCAAAGCATCCATTTTCTCCAGGGGGACTGATCTCTGTATTCTGGAGACAAGCTGTAATTCCAAAGGATCCCCAGGCCCCGCCAGGAGGCTGGCATCCCTAGTGAAATCAGATTGTATTAAAGCCATAGTTAGATATATTGAGCACTAATTTGGCAGAGCAAAGAATAATCACAGACCACAGTTAGATATGGATTTGTTCACTTTTGTATGCCCTATGAGCACAGAAGTTAGCTAAAGTCTTTGATATCTTCATGTTGATGTGCTGTACTCTTCTTCTCTTCTTCTTCTGTACTCCTCTTTCCCCAGCCTTTGAAAAAATGTAGCTTTTGTAAATATTTATAGATTTTAACACTGCTTTTTAGTTTCCCGTTCTGGTTTCTTCGTTTGTTCTGCTTCCCCTTGCAGCGCCCGTAAGTAGCAGGGCTTGTTCGTGTTGAAGCCAGATATCCTAGCTGGCACCTTTTGAAGTGAGCTGAGGCCGGAGGGCATGGCTTTGCTTTCTAGTAATGAAACAGTGAGGAAAACAAACCAACGGCCAAAATCAGCATAGTGAATCAGGGTAATATTCTCCCATCCTTTTTTCTGAATATATTTCAGCTTGGCATTAAACATGAAGGGAAGTCTCCTAAGCAGGCCTACTCAAAAGTAAGTCCCATTTTATATTCCCAGGAATGCATCTTTAGGATCACAGCCAAAGTGGCATGTGGATGACATTGCAGGAAGTATGCAGTCTCTGTACTGGAAATACTTGTATACCTGCCAGTTCAGCTCACTTCTTGTTTGCCAGTGGTGACCGAGCAACCAACTAATCAACAGACTGTTTGGCTGTTTGTAATCTGTTTGTGCAGATCTGCAGTCATCAAAAATCAGTTCCCAGCTAGATGGGGGATTATGATATTAACAAACAATTGGCATAATTATAGGATCAGGACCTGTATATACCAGAGTCCCACTTATCCAGGTCACAAAAAGAGACGCAGAGACTAGATCGTAAAAGTCACTAGTTTCTTTTACTGAAGGAATATCCACATGCACACAAATATAAAATCAAGCAATCAAAACACACAATACATAGCTAGGAAATTAATGTAGAAAAATGTAGAGACGTTTGCATTAGCAGGTAGTTTAGTTGAAAGGTGATACTTTTACCTGTCCTGACGTGGAGAGTAGACTCTGCAGTGAAAAATAGAATAGCACTAAGATCGTGTACTGGCTGGCAGTGCACATGAGAGGTCCCAAACAGCACTAGAATGGAACCGGCAAGGTAGGGCAAGAGGGGGGGGGCAGAAGAAGAAAGAGCGATGGGGTGGCTCTCTCCTTTTATACCCTAAACTGACTAAAGGCAGATGTTTCCTCTGTCATGTAGTCCTTCAGGAAATACTGGAAAAATCCAGATGGGTCATGAGAATGGGATTAATGGTTGGGCAACAGAAATTTGTTGTTGTTCAGTCGCACAGTCGAGTCCAACTCTTCGCGACCCCATGGACCACACCACGCCAGAGCCTCCTGTCTTCCATCATGCGTAACAGAAATAACTGCAACAGAAAGTATTGTAACAGAAATACTGTTTCTCTAATAGCGACATTTCTCGGAGAGAAATGTAGACTAAAGGAAAGGATTAACAGTCTGGTAGCATCGTCGGTAGCTGATTAACTGGATGTTTAAACAGCGGCAGCATCAGGATGGCTGGCTGGCGGATGGACTTGCTTCCTAATCCTATATCACGGAAGGAGCTTCTTTTGTTTAGGTTGAGGCTGCATACGTGCTTCACCTGGGGATGTCAGTTTACAGGGGGGGGGGAATGCCTGCATGCTGGAGGAGAGAGCTTTTTGTGGCGTCTGGGCAGGAATATTCCTGGTTCTTGTAGCTGAGTATGGCTTTTCTTCTGGAACTGCTGCTGGATCTCTGTGTGAGCAGGATCAGGGAGGCTGACTTGCCATCTACCTGGGTCTGCAGTGTCCTTGGAGATGCAGGGATGGGTGCCATTGGGTGTTCCATGGGTCCATGTCTGGTCTAACATGCTGCTTCAATACAAGGCTTCCCTTGTCTAAGCACATGTCTTCTGTCCAGTAGGTTGGCACTGTCTCATGGTCACCACTCAGTCCATTTTCTCTGGCATACAGTTTGCACAGTCCAGCTATACAGTTTATAATCCATATAAAGTGGCAGCAGGCTAACAGCTTGCTGTGGCAGGCCAGCTGGGAAAGGAAGCAAAGTGTGTGTGTGGGCATTTAAACATGCCTCCCGTCCCTTCCCCAGTTCACCCACAGTGAAGGGTGGGCTGGGGAAGGGAGGAAAGATCGGCCCCCCTGCTGACCATTTAAACCTAACAGCTGATAGGTTTAAATGGCCAGCAGCTCTGGTAAGGTGAATGCCCCCGAATGAAAGCCGAATAAGATTGGCTTTCTTTTGGGATGACTTTATCGGTTTGCGGAATCAGATTAGAGAATCTGATTCGGCTGAATACATACATGAAAAATACAGATAAAGTATTTGTTTGGTATGTATTCTATTTGGCTTAGCCGATGGCACATCCCTAGCCTCTACTTTTATGCCCTGTTGTTGGATCTCCTGAGGAACTGATGCCATGGTGTGAGACAGGATGCTGGATTAGATGGACCACTAGTTTGATCCAGCCGGGCTCTTCTTATGTTCTTATCAGGGGAAGCCTCGGCCTCTGTGTCTTGTTGTTGCCCCTCCAGAGGAACTAGTTGGCCACTGTGTAAAATGGGATGCTGGACTAGATAGACCATTGGTCTAATCCAGCAAGCCCTGTGCTATGTTCTTATCTTTGTAGTTTGAACTTTGTGTTGTTGCCCATTCTCCTTGGATATTGTGATAAAATATTCCCAAGATATTGTTCATGTTCTAGTGCGAATGTTGGGCAGTGGAAAACCACATGGTCTAAATCTGTGATAGATTTTTGATCACTGGACAGACACGTTCGTTATATGGAATCCTGTTGTAGCGGCCTCTTAGCACTTCCAGTTGTAAGATATCCAATCAGGCTTTAGTGAATGCTTTCCTACACTCGAAATTTGATAGATTGGTAAAGTAAGATGGGAGGTTTAAAGGAGAAAGGTACAGGTTGCTTATAAAGGGGAGCTATTCCCAGGGTAACTAGCAGTGTAGCGTCCATCTGAGCATTTATGTCCCTCTTAAATAGTCTTCTGAAAATCTGAGTTTGGCTACTAAACTTAATATGTGGCTTTGCCATGGGTTGACTTTTCCTTCTTCATAGGCCAAGGTTAAAAAAAACCTTGAGCTTAAACCAAAGAGGATTTTCAGCCAAAAATTAATGGCAGCCTTGTGGACAGAGGATAATATTGGCAGCAGGGCCAACTCGGATCTAGCTATAACCGCTGGTGTTGAATTGGGGATTGCTAATAGAATTGTAGAATCACAGAGTTGGAAGGGGCCAAACGGGCCATCTAGTCCCCTCTGCTCAATGCAGGACCAGCCTAGAGCACCCCTGGCAAGTGTTTGTCCAGCTGCTGCTTAAAGTCTGACAGTGAGTGGGAGCTCACCACCTCCCGAGGCAGCTGATTCCACTGCCAAACTACTCTGACTGTGAAATTTCCCCCCCTAAGAACCAGCCAGTACCTTCTGGCCTTTCATTTAAACCCATTATTGTGAGGCCTTATCCTCTGTTGAATAGCATACAGATAAACTTATTCTGGATGGTTTCAAGTGATCGTAAATTTCCAGGCCCCCCAAATTGGGGCTCCAAAATTAACTGTATATTGGGGGCAATACATCAGTTTGGGCTGCAGCACTGCAGAAGGAGAGGGAGGGGGTTAACTCTCCTCTCTGCCCAATGTTATTTTTGCAATCAAAGATGGCTCACTAGAGTTGCCAACCTCCAGGTGGTGGCTGGAGATCTCCTGGGGTTACAGCTGCTCTCCAGGCAACAGCAATCAGTTCACGTGAAGGGGGAAAAAAGGCTGGTTTGGAGGGTAAATTCTGTGACATTAGACCCCCACTGAAGTCCCACCCCACCCCAAATTCTGCCTTCCTGAAGCTCCACCCACAAAGTCTCCAACCTGGACCTGGGAACCCTATGGCTCACCCAGGCTGCTTTAAACTACCAGTTTGGTGTAGTGGTTAAGTGTGTGGACTCTAATCTGGGAGAACCGGGTTTGATTCCCCACTCCTCCACTTGCACCTGGCTGGATGACCTTGGGCAAGCCGTCGTTCTGATAAGAGCTGTCCTTGAAAGAGCAGTTCTCTCAAAGCTCTCTCAGCCCCACCCACCTCACAGGGTGTCTGTTGTGGGGAAGGGAAGGGACTCCGAGTGAAGGGCAGGGTATAAATCCAATCTCCTCCTCCTTCTTCTCCTCCTCCTCCTCCTTCTCCTCCTCCTCCTTCTTCTAAAAATCTGTGCCCGCCATGAGTCCTTGTCTGCTTACCTGACCAGTTTTCACAGGAGTCCTGGGAAGCTATTATGTTTGTGTGTGTGTGTGTGGGGGGTGTCTGTGAGTGTTTGCGCGTGGTTAACTCCTCTCACCTGGCGGTGGTCATATTCCACATTGCCCCCCTCTCACAGCTGTTTTTTGCAGCTAAATCGTATCGGGGTCCAGTTAGAGATTTGAGGGGAGGCTGGGAGAATGACGTGAAGTGCCGCTTTGGATCCCAACTAGGGAGAAAGGTGGGGTATCAATAAAATAATAATAACATATGAGCCCACTGGGCATCCCTGCTCGGGATGCCAGCCTCCAGGTGGGACCCGGGGATCCCCTGGAATCACAGCTCATCTCCAGACTACAGAGATCAGTGCCCCTGGAGAAAGTGGATGCTGTGGACGGTGGACTCTTTTGGCACGGGACCCCACTGAGTTCCCTGTCCTCATCACGTTCTTGCCCCAAATCTCCAGGAGTTTCCCAACCTGGATCTGGTAGCCCTACCCCTCCATCCCCCGCCGGTGGCCAGGGGGGACCTGGCAACCCTAATTACTGCTGTAACCACAGCTTGGAGATGGGGCAGTTTTTCCAGACCGGAAGGTCGGCATATCGGCAGTTCGAGACCCGAGTGCCACGTGACGGAGTGAGCTCCCATCTCTGGCCCCGGCTCCTGCCAACCTAGCAGGTCGAAAGCAAGAGATTTCAAGTAGATAGACAGGTACCGCTTCGGTGGGAAGGTAACAGCGTTCCGTGCGCCTTGGTGTTTAGTCATGCCGGCCACATGACCACGGAGAAGTCTTCAGACAGTGCTGGCTCTTTGGCTTGGAAACGGAGATGAGCACCGCCCCCTAGAGTCGGATTCGACTGGCTTTCGAGCAAGGAGAGGGAGGGGGTTAACTCTCCTCTCTGCCCATTACCTTTACCTTAGACCTCCCATGCTAACCCTTTGCTCCTCTCCTGTGTAGAATTAGGCCCAGAGGTGCCCTGTGGCCTGCTGCGGGCCTCCCCATCCCGCCGTAATTTGGTGATCAAAAGTAAGAGTTAGACGCCGAGCAGTACATCATCCTCAGTAACCCAAGGGATGCGATTAGAGCAGCTGAAGAACCGAAGCTCATAATCGATGGGGGCTGCAGTCTGACAGCGTCTGATCCGGCTGCGCGGGGAGCAGATTGGGGGGGGGGGAGGCAAGGTTGCGGCTTCTGAGTGGGAGGCAGAAGAATGTGACAGAATCTGCTCATTAGCTAACATGAATTAATTGCTGGCGAAGTTTTTTTTAAAAAAAAAAACCTAATGAGCTGTGGTAAACAAACAAGCGATCAAGCAATTATCCCCTTTGTACCCCGTGGAATTCCCCTCTGTTATGACTTCATTTTTGTTTCCGCGTAAAAAGTGACTGGAGCGGGTCTGTCAGAACGATGGAACAAACAACACAATATTCTGTTTTTTTTTCAAATGAGACTCAACACGGCTTTTAGTCCTTGTAATTATTCCGAAGGGGCCACCTTTCTAGAAAATCATATTAAGGAAATCCGGTCACACGGAGATAGATACAGGCGGGTAGCCGTGTTGGTCTGAAGCAACGGAACAAAGTCTGAGTCCAGTGGCACTTTTAAGACCAACAAAGTTTAATTCTGTAAGCTTTTGTGTATGTTCTCTCAGAGCTCTCTCAGCCCCACCTACCTCACAGGGTGTCTGTTGTGGGGAGGGGAAAAAGAGGTGATTGTAAGCCCTAGGGTTGCCAAGTCCATCTTCCACCCCCAGCGGGGGACTTTGGGGGCGTTCCTGGAGGGGGTGGGACATCCCCAACGTGATGTCTGCCGCCCCCCCCCACCCGCCCGTGCGCCGGATCTCCAGAAACAGCAGTTTCCTGCACTTAAAGGAGCCGGCGTTTCCCTTTTAAATGCAGGAGCCGGCATTTAATCTGGCTTTTCCCTGCAAGCTTGTGGAGTTTGCGCTTGGGATGAAACACGGGTTGCACACCCTAAAAGGGAGAGAGATGGGTGGCTGTGGGTGTTGGGGGTAGAACCCCCCCCCAAAAAAACGGGGGACCCCTGGCAAACGGGGGGGGGGGGGTTTGGCAACCCTAGTAAGCCCCTTGGAGACTCCAAATGAAGGGTGGGGTATAAATCCAACTATCCTCCTCCTGAAGGGTGTATGCACATGAAAGCTTATACCCAGAATTAAATTTTGTTGGTCTTAAAGGTGCCACTGGACTCAAACTTTGTTCTTTTCCAATTGACTCCTTCTGTTTTTTATTTACCAAGCCTGGAGTCCTGTGGGCTATTCTAGCAAAACTGTTAACTCGGATTCTAGCATAACTGTTAGCCCTAAGGTCAGGAAATTAGTTAGATGCATGCTTCTGCAGCACTTTTTTGGAGCGTTCATCAAAAAGGATTGTGTCTAGGTGCACAAAGGGTGGGCAAACGTCGTTCCTGTCCACACAGCATGAGAAAAGCCCACTTTGGCCATTGGCTAATGCAGTTGAATTTCTGAATAAATTCTTGCTCCACCGCCTTGTGTCCTGTCGGCATGCCGGAATTCACCTTCCGAAGATGGCTGCTTTGAGGTTTCTAATGGATTGACCAGGGGAGTTCAAATCTCCACTGCCAGGCCTTTTAGATTTTTGTTGTTGTTTATGTCCGGTTTCTCTCTTTCTTAAACACTGCAATGTCTCCAGCGTTTCTGGACATTGTTGCATGTACGGTGTGGTTAGATTTGCATGTGCGAGCCCCCTGGATTATGGCGCGTGATGGCATCAGCCGCTCTGGCTGTATTGTTGATATTAATTAATGGGCACAGTTGGCGCTTTGCTCTGTTGCATGGGCTCAGGCCTTGATATTAGGGATGCCATCCTCCATGTGGGACCTGGGGACCCCCCAGAATTACAGCTCATCTCCAGACTACAGAGAGCAGTCTCCCAGGAGAAAATGGCTGCTTTGGAGAGTGGACTTAATGCCATTGTACCCCACTGAGGTCCCTTTCCTCCCTAAAATAAGCAGAAGAGAAGAGATTGGATTTATACCCCACCCTTCACTACCCAAGGGAGTCTCAGAGCATAAGAACATAAGAGATGCCAATGTTGGATCAGGCCAAAGGCCCATCTAGTCCAACGCTCTGTGTCACACAGTGGCCAGAAATACCAGGTGCCATCAGTAGGTCCACCAGTGGGGCCAGGACATTAGACGTCCTCCCACTGTTGACCTCCCCAAGCACCAAGATGACAGAGCATCACTTGCCCCAGAGCCCCTATCTATACCTTGTGGCTAATAGCCACTGATGGACCTCTGCTCCATAGGCTTCTCTAATTCCCTTTTGAAGCCGTCCATGCTTGTAGCCGCCACCACTTCCTGTGGCAGTGAATTCCATGTGTTCATTAATTTTACAGTCACCTTTCCCTTCCCCTCCCCACAACAGACACCCTGTGAGGTAGGTGGGGCTGAGAGAGCTCTGACAGAAACTGCTCTTTTCAAGAACAGCTGTGTCCCACCCCAAATCTCTAGGAATTTCCCAACCTGGATCTGGTAACCCTACCGCCCATCCCTTCCTGGTGGCTAGGGAGGACCTGGCTCATAGGCTCCCAAACTTATTTGGCCTACCACCAAAAGGCTGCTTTAGATAGGTTTCTGGACTCTTCTTTCTTTATGTTTCCACCGCCCCCTTATTTGTATTCAGTGCCCCCTAACCGCCCACCTGGATTGTTCCAGCACTCTCATGGGGTGGTATTGCCCACTTTGGGAACCAGTGCGTGATGTGATTCTGACATGATATTCTTGTTTATCCTTAACAGCAATTTTAAATTTGGAAGTGTTGTGTGTGTGGCCCTGAGTGTACCACCCACTGCCTCTGTTCTTCATGTTGGTAAATTATATCAGCGCACAGATTTTATTTTAGTTACCAATATTGCCTGTACTTGTGCATTTCAATTTGGCTTAGCTCTATTCCGGTATGTAATAGATGTCTGCCCTTCCTCCCGTAATGCAGTGACTGCATTCATCCTTCCTGCCCATATCTTCTCACTTGCTGTGATTTTGCACATCAGCATTATATAATACGGTATCTCTTATCCTGAACTGGGCTATAGAGTGTGGATCCATAGATCTGCAAAATGAAACCAGGGATCGAAAGGGGGTGGGGATTTCTCTACAAAGCCAAAGGAAGTTCCAGATTTGCAGGAAAAAAATCTAAATTATTTTTTAAAAAATATATCAGGAGCAGGGGTCATTTCGTAGAAAAAGAGGTGCAGGAGCTCATTAGCATAACTCATTAGCATAACTTATTTGCATATACCACACCCCCTGACGTCACTGGACGTGTGTCAGAAGGCAACACCCATCGCTCAGGCTCCACTGGACTGTTTTGGATTGCTAGCTATTGGGGGGGGGGGATGGGACGTGCAGATCTGTCCTCACAGAGGGAGAGCTTGGTGCCACTGGACTGTTTTGGACTGGGGGGCCCAGAGGGGTTCTGCAATTTACCTGGCTGCTTCTTGCTCTGACTGAGGGCTGCTGGGAGTAGGGGGTGGGGCTTGTTGCATATGCCCGCCCCCTGGGCTCTTTACTGCCGGAGCTCCGCTCCTGTGCGCTCCTGCAGGAAATGACCCCTGATCAGGAGAGAATTAAAACTCCCTAAAATCATAGAAACAGTGGCTATAGATTTGAGAAAATAATTCCCACTGAGCTCTCATGGGTCGTTTTGGAGGTTGCTAAACAACCACAACAATATTGCTGAGCCTTCCAAGCCTGTAAAACAAAGCCATGGGGGGAGGGTGGACTTGGAGGCCAAAACAGCCTTGGAAAGGGTCCCATCCTCTCCTGTTGTAGTGGTGTAGTGGTTAAGTGTGCGGACTCTAATCTGGGAGAACCGGGTTTGATTCCCCACTCCTCCACTTGCAGCTGCTGGATGACCTTGGGCAAGCCGTAGCTCTGTCAGAGCTGTTCTTGAAAGGGCAGTTCTCTCAGAGCTCTCTCAGCCCCACCTACTTCACAGGATGTCTGTTGTGGGGAGGGGAAGGGAAAGGAGTTTGTAAGCCGCTCTGAGACTCCAAGTGAAGGGCAGGGTGTAAATCCAGTCTCCTCCTCTTCTCTTCTTCTTCCGTTGTGGCCCCTGATAAAAGAGGACTTGCCAGGGACAGGCCCAGTGGTGACCACTGAGACTCTCTACTTTGGTCTCATGGTACCCTCTCAGGGTTGCCAGCTCCTGGTTGGGAAATTCCTGGGGATTTTGGGGGTGGAGCCTAGGAGGGGAGGGACTTCACTGGGGTATGGTGGCCATGTTCTCCAGGTGAATTAATCTCTCTCTCTCTCCTGGAGATCAGTTGTCATCCCAGAATATCTCCAGCCACCACCTGAAGACTGGCAACCCTACCCCCAAATCATACCACGACTAACCTCCCCCAAAAGTCAAAGCTAAATGTTCCAGCAATTAGAACAGCAGACATCCATAAATACAAATCAGCCTCATTTTTTAAACCGAATACAGAGAGCAGGATCAAAAAGGGGGAACTGAGGTCATTCTGTCACATATACCCAAAGAGGGCGGGGGATCTAGAATATTGCCACCCCATAGTTGTTGAAAATGTCCACAGTCCTGGTCAGTGTTCCCTCTAAGCTGAGTTGGTGTGAGCTAGCTCACAGTTTTTTAGCCTCTGGCTCAGACATTTTTGTCTCAGCTCAGGAAGGAGGGCTCCAGAGCAAACTAATTTATGCAGTAGCCAAATCGCTGGCTCACAACTTTAATGCCAGTAGCTCACAAAGTAGAATTTTTGCTCACAAGACTCCACAGATTAGAGGGAACATTGGTCCTGGTGCATTTCTTGCAAAAGGCTCCTCCTCGGGTGAATAACCATTCTCAACTGTGACGGCTCAGGTTTTAAATGCCATTTTAGCAGAGGGCGTGTGTTGCATAGTTCAACCAGAGCGGTCTCCGCCCCACCCTTCTACTGTCAGACTGTGGACCCAAGTGGCTCTTCAGATGCAAGTCTTAGATATAAAGTGGCAGGGAAACAGTATAAATAATGACTTTTATTCACAACCATGGTAGGAGAAATGAGGAGGTTCAGTAATGAGGCTTAAAATTACGTACAGTCCACATACCGCTTTTGCTGGGCGCATTTAAGTTAATGACGTTTTCAGGTGTTTTAACTCTTAGATATGCAGAACAAATAACAGCCAAGGTTACATTCGTGAGGTGAATATTAGTTTCTCTCAGTCTCGGGGATTTTCACAGTGTAGATGTGAGCTCCTCACAGAAACTGTAGATCTTTCGCTAGTTTCCTTCAGAAACTGGGCTCTGAGACAGCTACAGTCTCTTCCTCAAATATTCGCTGCGCTACCCTGATTTCCCACAAAAGGTCAGATTCTGAAACTTATATAGTCTCCTGACTCGCAGTGTTCCCTCTAAGCTTTCGTATGAGCTAGCTCACAGTTTTATAGCGTCTGGCTCACACATTTTTGTCTTCGCTCGGGAAGGATGGCTCCAGAGCAAACTAATTGATGAAGGAGCCAAATCGCTCGCTCACAACTTTAATGCCGGTAGCTCAAAAAGTAGAATTCCTGCTCACAAGACTCCAAAGCTTAGAGGGAACATTGCTCCTGAGACAGGCTCTCTCCCACTTAGTACTCTGGAGTTGCAAATCCTTGCTCCACTCCTCCACTGATTTAACTTGCCTACACACGGGGTGGATTCTGAAACAAGATCCCTCCACATCTCTCTCTCTGAAGGTTCAGACTCTGAGTTGAGCTGACATATCCCCTCTGGCTTAATCCGTGGGCCCTCGATCCGTACACACACCAAACAGGCATACAAAAGATTGAGAACTGACAGAAAGGGAAAGGACCTCCAGCTATCTATAGAGTTGCCAACTCCAACTGGAAAACTCCCAGAGATTGAAGGGTGAAGCCTGGGGGGGGGGGCTCTGTGGGATTTAATGCAATGGAGTCCACCCTCCAAACAGCTATTTTCTCCAGAGGGAACTGATCTCTGTAGTCTGGAGATCATTTGTAATTCCAGGGGAACTCCAGGCCTTACCTGGAGTTCGGCGACCCTATGGCCAATCAGGCTCTATTCTGAGACGGCAGGCTCCAAAAGGGAGGTGTCATCTGAGCAAATCTAATTTCGCCTCAGGAAACACCAAGCACAAAGTTTGTTTCCAAAGTTCTCCAGTGTGCAGAAAAGGGCAACTCGAATGATAAAAGGGTTGGAACACTTTCCCTATGAGGAAAAGTTAAGGCGCTTGGGGCTCTTTAGCTTGGAGAAACGACGACTAAGGGGTGACATGATCGAGGTTTATAAGATTATGCATGGGAAAGAGCAGGTAGAGAAAGAGGTACTTTTCTCCCTTTCTCACAATACAAGAACTCGTGGGCACTCCATGAAATTGCTGAGCAGTCGGGTTAGAACGGATAAGAGGAAGTACTTCTTCACCCAAAGAGTGATTAACACATGGAATTCACTGCCACAGGAAGTGGTGGCGGCTACAAGCATGGACGGCTTCAAAAGGGAATTAGATAAGCATATGGAGCAGAGGTCCATCAGTGGCTATTAGCCACAAGGTATAGATAGGGACTCAGGGGCAAGTGATGCTCTGTCTTCTTGGTGCTTGGGGGGGGGGGTCAACAGTGGGAGGGCTTCTAATGTCCTGGCCCCACTGCTGGACCTCCTGATGGCACTGGTATTTCTGGCCACTGTGTGACACAGAGTGTTGGACTGGATGGGCCTTTGGCCTGATCCAACATTGGCATTTCTTATGTTCTTATGTGCCTCAGAGGATTTCACATTCCTTAGAGCACAAGCTGAGGACTACAGTATTGACTCAAATGCAAGATTACGTTTTTTTCAGAGCCATGCCATCGAAAAAAGAGGAGGTCATCTTACATTTGCATACAAGTTATAGTTATTCTCTCTGTCTGTCTATTGATATAGATCTTTCTCTTTCTCTCTCTCTCTCTCATATCCAAGGTTGTCTTTTATGACAAAACACATTTTCTCCTGGGAGGCTGGCAAGCAGCAAACCTCCACTTGGCATTTTAAGAGGTTCCCCCCCCTTCTCTGGACAGAGAATGGGCAGGAAGTGGGAGGGGGAAGTCAGTTTGATTGTACCTCAGCCCACCTTCTTACAAATGCTAATGGATTTACCAGGAAAGACAATGGGGTGTGCCAGTTCAACCCCTCCCCCCCTTCTCCAAGTGGGGAATAGAGGTGGAGGTGTTAATTGCTAGACAGGTTACAGGAAGGGACTTCCTGGAGACATCAGGAAAAGTTGCCTTGACCTGGACTGACCGGGGTCAAGGGGGGAGGGGAAACAGAGTTAATAAATTCTCCTGGCAACAGGAAATCACTCTCTTTCTTTGGGATGCTCAGGCGATGAGAGGACATAAGACACTTAACTCCAGAGGCAGCCATATTAACCATGGGCTTGCCTGGGAGACTGGGAACAAGTTTCAAGGTAATGGCAACTCTGTAGGGAACTAGAACAGCTAAGCTAAAGAGCCTGCCCCAGATTTTACCATCAGCAAGGGCATGTATAGAGAAGGGACAGAGGATGTGCGTTTTCACCAATTCCTTTTGTCTTCCTTGGTCAAATCTGGCGTTGTGCTAAAAATATGCTTGTAAGCATTTTCTTTAAACGTTTGATGCTGGGAGCAGTTTTCTGTACCACACAGACCTCCACATTTTGGACACACCATTTTAAAAGGGGCTCCAGGGGGATTGGCAAGTGGCTATTCCTCCAAGGGTGGCCAAAGCAGTAAGGTGTCCCCGTGGTAAGCAGATACTGAGTTGTGGGAGACTCAGCAAGGCCTCAGAACTGAACAGGGGAGCTGTGGGTCCTGATCCACTGGGAAATCCCTAAATCGATCAGGTGATGGCAGCAGCTACACAAGAGTAAAAGAAAAGACCCTCCAGGTAGTCAGGAACCTCTAAGAGGCCAGGGCAGAAACGGGGCCTGCAGGCCAGAGCAGGCACGTTCTGCCACATCTTCCTTTTGAGTCAACATGGTAACTGGCTGCGATGGACATTCAGTTGTGTTTGGAAAAAATGGCTATACAAAATAGGGTTGCCACTGGTGGGGGGGAGGGGTAGGGTTGCCAGCTCCAGGTTGGGAAACTCCTGGAGATTTCCGGGTGAAACCTGAGGAGGACAGGGGCTTCCGTGGGGTGAGAGTCCACCCTCCAAAGCACCCATTTTCTCCAGGGGGACTGATCTCTGTAGTCTGGGAATGAGCTGTAATTCTGGGGGTTCCACCTGGAGGCTGGCATCCCTTTTACAGATGATTGCTCTGGTTCTTTTTGCTGACACAAAGCAAAGGCATCAGATCTTTTTTCCAGCCCTGTAGCTAGGAATGTTTTAGGGAGGGGGCTTTGGGGGGCTGCAGCTAATTAAATAAAAACTTATGACATTCATTCAATTTGGGAGGGAGGGGGCCCAGAAGAAATGCTAGGGGGCTGGGCCCCGTGGGCCCCACATTAGCTACGGGCCTGCCTCTTTCCCCTTTTAAATGACAGTCTGTGGCGGTAGCTGTAGTCTTTTTGGCGAGCCACAACCCCAGCCATCTCTGCCAGGCCATCTAAAAGACCAACCGATCCTGTACAAACTTGCCCATTGGTTATCAGCCTCTGCTGGCACACTTTCTCCCCCTTTGTGTACACCTTCCAGAGTGGGAGGGGTGGCTAACATAGATATGGTGTGTGCTGTCGCCCAGGGCTCTTTTTGTAGAAAAAGCCCAGCAGGAACTCATTAGTATAATAGGCCACACCCAACAACAGGAACTCATTAGCATATTGGGCCACACCCCTGACAGCACAGCTCATTAGCATATTAGGCCACACCCCCACATTACCAGAAGTGTGGTCATTCAGCCACACCCACCTTTTGCTTGTTATTCTGTTTACCTTGTTTGTTGTAAAAACCCAGGGCCTTTTTTTGTAGCAGGAACTCCTTTGCATGTCAGGCCACACACCCCTAATGTAGCCAATCCTAATGAGTTCCTGCTGTTGGGTGTGGCCTATTATGCTAATGAGTTCCTGCTGGGCGTGGCCAACTTGGGAGCCAGCCGGAACTCTGTTCCTGTGCGTTCCTGCCCAAAAATAGCCCTGCAGTGTCGCCTCAACTTCACGGTGCCTCCCTCTCATTCATACAGCACTAACTTTGTGAATTTTTAGATGCCAGTGCTTTTGATTTCCTTTTTTTTTTACTTGACTGCTTCCTATTCACTTCACGTTGCTGGTATTTTGATCCCTCTTAGCGCCGCTTTGACACTCTTTTGCAGCTCCTGCTTTTTTTTGTCTGTGTTTTGTTTTTTCTACAGATGTGCCAAATTGCTTTACGCTGCGGTATTTATTAGTAACTCCAAAATGTTTTCCTGCTGGTTTTCCCATACTGGCTTAATTTTGCAAGCCATCTCGGGAACTTCTGAAGAGCCTGCAACAGGAAAAAAACAAACAAACCATGAAGCCATTAAATGAATATATACATAATGGAATTTCTTTCCCATGCCTTTGGGTGAAGCAACCCTGGAGGCACTTCTGCCTAACGCATTGCCTCCCTGCCTCTTACTTTGCCAGCTTCCAAAGGCCACAGTGTGTGTGTGAATGACAGTGGGAAGAGCTGCAGAAGGTTGGGCTTGGGAGCTGTCAAGTACCAAAGCGAAAAGGCAGGCTGGGAGCTACTGCCACCTGGGCCACCCTGCTGCCAATTAGGGTCACAGTCTTCTCTGCACAACACGGCTCTGCATCCTCTTCCCGATGCTCCTGTGCCCCAGGAAGCTGCAGCCCCTTTCCAGACCTCGACCATTCCCTTGAATTGAATTGCATTGCTTTGTGCTCCCCAAATTTTGAATTCCAAAGGGAGATTAGAAAGAGAGGCTGCTGAATTCCAACTGATAATGAAGCTCAAGACAATGCACCCTCCTGGACTGAATTGAGACCTCGGTTTCTTGTCTCATTACCCATGCTGATTTCTCCACACTTGCTACCCCTCTGCATATCACATCTAATCCAATCACGCCTGATATTGTCAATTTACCTGCTATTGTCATTCCCCTGCTACTGTCATTCGGCATCTGAAATCAGTCTTCTCTCCAAGATACAAGGACAGATGGATTCACGTTGTAGCTGTAGCTGAAGAAGTGAGCAGTGACTCACAAAAGTTCACACCCTGCCACACATTTTGTTAGTCCTGAAGGTGCTACTGGACTCTTGCTCTTTCCTGTGCTCCGCAGGTTAATGGCATTTGGGCACACTTCAGAGACCGGTTTTGCCAAGCATGAGGTGGGCTCTTGAGAATCGTCCCTCCCACATCCTTACATTAATGGAAACATTGGAATGCTCTTATGCATGTCAACACATTCCCTGTCATCCATGGCTAGGCAGGCTGAAGGAGCCAACTCCACACCTCCTAAACTTTTGCCCAGCCGTTTCCAAGACCGCTAGGCTAGTAATGAACAGAAAAGGGAGAAGGGGAAAGGAGAAAATGGGGTGAAACCATGTAGGGCAGTGGTGGCGAACCTCTGGCACGGGTGCCAGAGGTGGCACTCAGAGCCCTCTCTGTGGGCGCGTGTGCCATCGCCCCAGCCAGGCCCAGACCATCATTAAAGTGTCAAATTCTCTGCCAAATAATTTTAAGTAAATGAAAGCATTTGGGATTGCTTTCCTTACTTTGTTTGGATCATCTTAAGTTAATGTATGAGTTGCTTTTTCTAAAGTAAAACCAGTATTCGGGTTAAATTGCCGTGTTGGCACTTTGCAATAAATAAGTGGGTTTTGGGTCGCAGTTTGGGCACTCGGTCTCTAAAAGGTTTGCCATCACTGATGTAGGGCTTCCAGCAACCCTGGTATAATTTCCCCTAGCTTCCTTTAAACCTGGAAGCAGTGGCAAGCACTTGGATGGTTGCCAGGCAACCACAGACAGTACTGTTCCTTCCTATCCCAGCTCATGTTTCCAGAGCCCATCATTGGTAGGATTGCTATCTATCTGTCTTTTGTGTTCAACCTGCCCTTCCTCCTCTGGTCTTTACCATAGACTGTTGGAGAATTCATGGGTGGCTGCGTCATAGGTGGCTGTGTCTTCACTTCCAGATGTTTGCTGGAAGTGATGTAACAACTTATGCAATGCTAGGTTTTCAAGGGTTTCTCTTCTGAAAGCTCTCACTATTTGTGGTGGCCCAGCTGACACCTCTACCGCACACACTAGAGGAATAAAACTCCCAGAAATGTTGAAGTCATGGAAGTGGACTGGGGAAACAACTTTTTTTCGGGGGGGGGGGGGAATGGAAATTTTGGAATAAATGGAAATAGGCACAGTACTTGCTTTTCTGTCACACCCAAACTTCTTGCACTGATTTAACAACATACAATATGTACTTTATAACACAGCATATACAGTTGTACTATCTGGCATGTTTATGGGATTCAGAAGTATAAATCTCGAGACAGTTGCCAACTGCCGTGCTCTGTGCTACCATAGTACATGTATCTTTTTTTGCCATCTCAGAGATAGGAAAACAAATGAAGGTTGAAAACAAATGCTGCAGTAAACGAAAGGAAATGTATTTGGAAAGAATCTCTCTACAGAGTCAGATTAGGTAGGACTACTAGCATGCTCGTATATTAAGCTAAACTGTATAATATTGAAATTATTGAACTCTTTAATGATGGATTATCATAAAGCACCTTATGGAATATTAATTGGTGCCAAAAGTATTTATGTTTAAACAAAAATGTTCTTGAAAATGTTGCCTATGTCTTGAATATGAGTTTGTTTTCAGTGTTTCCCCCGAAATTCCCTCATTCTGCCATCCACAAAATTAAGAAAGCCTTTAGACTTTTTCATGCTGTACATTTGGAATGGGGGAAATGCTTTATAAGACAAGAGGGTTTTTTGCATTCAAAAAGTGAAAATATTTGTAGGAGGGTTTTTTCCCCATGGTTCCCCCCAATTTCCTGAGTTTTCTATTTGAAAATTTTGAAAACAGTCCTGGCAAGGGGGAATGGGAGGGCGTCCCCTGAATCGTTTGTCTTCTTGTGTGGGCCTTCACATCTGTATCCTCCCCCCCTACCATCTTTCTATGTTTGCAGCCTTTAATCTAAATGCATTAGCCATATTGCCATATGCTCCGGTTAGGGTTGCCAAGTCGATCTTCTGCCAGAGCGGGGGGCTCCCGGCTGGCATCTGGTGTGTGCGCGCGCTGCATGCAAGTCACCCGGAAGTGACATGATGAAGGCAGGCACGCTGGGGGCGGGGGCATGGCCATACGAGGGAAAACCATAGAGTTTTCCCTCGGATTGCCATGGCCCCGCCCCCAGCGTACCCGGCGTGGTCACTTCCGGGTGACGCGCACGTCGGGGTGGAGTTCCCCCGGGGGCCTAATCCGGCTGCGGCGGGGAACGGGCCTCTGGGGCGGGGGTTTCCCCGCCCCCTGGGGGGACTTGGGAAGCCTAGCTCCAGTGCATCTGATCAAGTGAGCTCTGGTCACTGGCCGGGGATGGGAGTGGTTGGGTGCAGGTTGGGAAACTCCTGGAGATTTGGGGGTGGAGCCTGGGGGCCTAATCCGGCTGCGGCGGGGAACGGGCCTCTGGGGCGGGGTTTTCCCCGCCCCCTGGGGGGACTTGGGAAGCCTAGCTCCAGTGCATCTGATCAAGTGAGCTCTGGTCACTGGCTGGGGATGGGAGTGGTTGGGTGCAGGTTGGGAAACTCCTGGAGATTTGGGGGTGGAGCCTGGGGAGGACAGGGATTTTTTTGGGGGGGTACAATGCCATGGAGCCCACTCTCCAAAGCATCCCTCGAATGATAAAAGGGTTGGAACACTTTCCCTAAGAGGAAAGGTTAAGGCGCTTAGGGGTCTTTAGCTTGGAGAAACGACGACTGAGGGGTGACATGATTGAGGTTTATAAGATTATGCATGGGAAAGAGCTGGTAGAGAAAGAGGTACTTTTCTCCCTCTCTCACAATACAAGAACTCGTGGGCACTCCATGAAATTGCTGAGCGGTCGGGTTAGAACGGATAAGAGGAAGTCCTTCTTCACCCAAAGAGTGATTCACACATGGCCACTGCCACAGGAAGTGGTGGCGGCTACAAGCATGGACGGCTTCAAAAGGGAATTAGATAAGCATATGGAGCAGAGGTCCATCAGTAGCTATTAGGCACAAGGTACAGATAGGGACTCTGGGTCAAGTGATGCTCTGTCATCTTGGTGCTTGGGGGGGTCAACAGTGGGAGGGCTTCTAATGTCCTGGCCCACTGGTGGACCTCCTGATGGCACCTGGTATTTCTGGCCACTGTGTGACACAGAGTGTTGGACTGGATGGGCCTTTTGCTTGATCCAACATTGCCATCTCTTATGTTCTTATGTTCCAGGGGAACTGATCTCTGTATTCTGGAGATGAGACTGTAATTCCGGGGGACCCACAGGCTTCACCTGGAGGCTGGTGTCCCCACTGAAAACAGTTTGTATAAAGCCATCGTTAGATTTATTGGGCAATAATTTGGCAGAGCAAAGAGTAATCACAGTCCACAGTTAGATTTGGATTTGTTTGCTTTCGTACGCTCCGTGAGCACACACTTTGGCTAAAGTCTTTGATACCTTCATGTTGATGTGCTGTACTCCCTTCCCCCCCCCCAGGCTGAGAAAAAAACATAGCTTTTGTAAATATTTAGAGATTAACACTGCTTTCCTGGAGATGAACTGTAATTCCAGGGTGGCACCCAGGTCCCACCCAGAGGCTGGCATCTGTATCTCTGATTCATGAAAGCTTATGCTGGAATACATTGTGTTCGTCTCCGAAGTGCTACTGGGTTCTACTTTGGCTCTGCTGCTACAGACTAACACGTCTGCCCATCTAGAAAAAGGCAAACCCCCCCCCCCAAACACTGAAAACACCAGAACCAAAATTTATCATCTACCGTTATCTACAAAATTGATCATGTTCTCCTAGAACCGTGATCATATCACCCTTTGTCAGGAACAAGCCGAGATTGCCAAGTTTAGGTTTGAAGAATTCTGGGGAAAGCCAGGGACAGGACGCAATGCTCCCTCTCAGCTGTGGAGTCTCGTGAGCAGAAAATGCTACTTTGTGAGCTACTGGCATTAAAGTTGTGAGCGAGCGATTTGGCTGCTGCATGAATCAGCTTGCTCTGGAGCCACCCTTCCTGAGCGAAGACAAAAATATGTGAGCCGGAGGCTAAAAAACTGTGAGCTAGCTCACACTAACTCAGCTTAGAGGGAACACTGGACAGGAGGTAGATCTAGATTTTGGTTGCTTTTTTGGTGGGGCCTGATGCCGTTTGGAATGTTGGAAGATCAGGGAGTGGAATCAATAGAAAGGTTGTGTTTTAAGCTTTAAAAAAAAAAACCCAAAAGGCAGTTAAAATACCACACAGCGCAGTCACCCAGACTTAACCTGAGGTTGCCAACTGTGTTTGTTTGTTAGATACAGGGCTATTTTGGGGCAGGAACGGAGTTCCGGCTGGCTCCCGAGTTGGCCACGCCCAGCAGGAACTCATTAGCATAATAATCCACAGCCAACAGCTACATAAGGAGTGTGTGGCCTAACATGCAAAGGAATTCCTGCTACAAAAACAGCCCTGGGTTTTGACAACAAACAAGGTAAACAGAATAAGAAGCAAAAGGTGGGTGTGGCTGGATGACCACACTTCTGGTAACATGGGTGTGTGGCCTAATAGGCTAATGAGCTGTGCGGTCAGGGGTGTGGCCTAACATGCTAATACGTTTCTGCTGTTGGGTGTGGCCTGTTATGCTAATGAGTTCCTGTTGGGCTTTTTCTACCAAAAGAGCCCTGGATGGATGGATGGATGGATGGATGGATGGATGGATAGATAGATAGATAGATAGATAGATAGATAGATAGATAGATAGATATAGATATGTTTCCTATTCAGTATCTTGCTTTGGGTTTGGCATAGGAGGATTAGGGGATGGTGTACCTGCCAGCATTTCGCAGAAGATGGTCCAGGCATGCTTGCACTGCTCTGTGGTGATTTCAGAGATTACCTAGACAAGACCAACCCTTTGCAAAAATCCTTTTTCAGCGTGTTTATGAAATGCGTGCCAGGTCTGGCTAAAATCTAGCAATGGGGCTAATTAGGCAGAGAATAGGTGACCAGTCAACACTGACTGATTACTTGCTTCAAGGGATATGTTGTACAGCTGCCCTCAGCCTACAGTGGAGGGGAGAGTTGGAGCCAGAGTGGGAAACCTCCGCCGGGAGGGAAATAAGTAAATGGAGCCAATAGAACAATCCTTATACTAATACCGAAGTAGCCCCCTCTGTGCGGATATCTAAATCAGCACAGAGGGGGCACTTGGGGGGCAGGGGGAGGTTTAAGCACACGTGGGGCAGTCCCCACATGTGCACAAAAATCTTAAATGGGGGGGAAATCGGGGGGATGTTTAAATCCCCCCGAAACAGAGCGTCCCCTGCGCATGCGCAGGAAACGCTCTGCGACCACCACCGCCGCCGTCGCTGGAAAGGCAGGGGGGGAGAGAAAAGGCTCGCTTCGGCCGCACGCGCCTGCTCGCCTCCGCCATGACGCGCTCGGCGCCTCGGGGCGGGAGGGGGCTGCGGCGGCTGCGAGCCTCGCCTCGCCCCCACCCCTGCGTACCCCTTGGGCGAAGAGCTCAAGCCCGGGAGCATGGCGGCAGCAGCGGCGGGTGAGCGGCCCCAGGCAGCGGGGGCCATGGCGGGGAGTGCGGCGCGGAGGGCCATGGCGTGTGGCGG
>NW_015160864.1:467075-517492 GCF_001447785.1 Gekko japonicus | reverse complement strand
TATCGCGGGTCCCCCTCTTGTGTGATCTAAATTTGAAAAGGCCATGAAAAGCCAAAGTGAATCCTTGATTCTACAGTTTCTTCATTTGGAAGGGCAGCTGAGTTCAGTCATAGGTTATATCCCTGTACCCAGGATTAGGAACCTCACGCGAGAGAGACTGGTGAAATCAGGGCTTTAGCAGTTTAAGGTAGTACACACTGGATGGGGTTTAAACTTTCTCCTTGTGTATCAACTTCAGTTCTGTTCGCCTAAAATCTACCATGGCCCTAACCAATTGCCCTCATCTGGAATTCCTACTCCTTTATCCACTTCTTAGTGCATGAATTGATCCTTTTTAATGGGGATGAGAGACTATTTTGATTTCTTACTCTGCACTCCGAGACCGCTCCACAAAGCAACAACAACAAAAATCCCTCCCCCGCTGCTAGTTTATTGGGCTTTCCAGCTCTGGGTTGGGAAATACCTGGAGATTTTGGGGAGAGGATCCTAAGGAGGGGCGGGGTTTGGGAAGGGGAGGGACTTCAACAGGGTATGATGCCGTAGACTCCACCTCCCGAAGTGGCCGTTTCCTCCAGGTGAACTGATCTTTCTCACCTGGAGATCTGCTGTAATCACAGGAGATCTCCATCCACCACTTGGAGGTTGGAAGCCCTACAGCCTATACAGCACCAGCCCAATTCCAGAGACTCAGGTAAAACTGAATGGCCCTTCCAATGGTTTGGAGGGAGAAAATCTGGATTTTGTGGCAGCATAGGAGTATCCCAATTTCTCTCCCCTGGGTTTTGGGGATGTCCAGCATTCCCTCTCCCCCTTGTTCCTTCAACTTGGGGGGAGGGACTCTCCTCCCATAGATCATCACACACCCCATATGAATTTTCCTGCCAATTAAGATTTATACCAGGGGCTCTTCTTGAGGAGTTTCCCCCTCCCTCCCTGCAGAAATTAGGCTGTGGAAGCTGGGAATGATTTCCTTCAATCATGAGGAGCTCTTTGCAAAGGACCACTTAATCACTGGAAAGACTATTTATCGTAGGAGAGCAAAAATGGATATTCCGCTTATAACAAAAGAACAGATATGTAGGACACCTCTTTCTTGTGCTATTCTGACAGGCTTTGCTCTCCTGTTTGGCTTATTTTTTTGTGTGTGTGTCAGTCGCAGGGATATTCCCTTCTGTTTTAGTTTTTAACGTGGCGTTTCCAAGTTGACAAGAATAATATGTTCCGCTTGTGAAACTAGGATTGAGTTTGCAGGTGTTTATTTTATGCTATTTATTTGGATATTATTCCTTGTTTTTATTTATTTACATCATTTATACTCTGTGTTTCTCCGGGAACCAAAGCATCTAACAATGTCCTATCCTCGCTCTGTGATCATGGACACTTCTAGTTTGTTTAATGAATTAGTCTTCTTGGTGCTTGGGGGGGGGGGGTCAACAGTGGGAGGGCTTCTAATGTCCTGGCCCCACTGCTGGACCTCCTGATGGCACTGGTATTTCTGGCCACTGTGTGACACAGAGTGTTGGACTGGATGGGCCTTTGGCCTGATCCAACATTGGCGTCTCTTATGTTCTTATTAACACATGGAATTCACTGCCACAGGAAGTGGTGGGTGCTACAAGCATGGACGGCTTCAAAAGGGAATTAGAAAAGGGAATTAGTCTCCCTCCCTCCCTTCCTGTTTGGTGTAGTGGTTAGGAGCGCAGCCTCTAATCTGGGAGAACTGGATTTGATTCCCCACTCCTCCCCATGCAGCTGCTGGTGTGACCTTGGGTCAGTCACAAGTTTTTTCAGAGCAGTCCTCGAAAGAGCTCTCTCAGCCCCACCTACATCACAGCCACAGGGTGTCTATTGTGGGGAGGTGAAGGGAAAGGAGATTGTAAACCACTCAGAGACTCCTTCGGGTAGTGAAGGGTGGGGTATATATCCAATCTCTCCTCTCCTCTCCTCTCCTCTCGTCTTCTCTCCTGGTGCCCGTCAAGGGTTTTTAGAAAGTGGGTGGGGACAAGTGGGGCTTTTGCCCAACAAGGCTTCTGATTGGCTATTGGAGATCTGATTGGTGGTACAGATTTTTTTTAAAAAAACAACATTTTGACAGCAGCTGCCAGCACCACCCAAGGATCTTCACTGTGTGGCTGAAGGTAAGCTGGGGCAGCCATTTTGTGGCTGGCTTTACCTCCTGTGTGGCAGCACTTTAGTGGCAGCCATTTCTGGCTTTGTCCACCCCAGTGTGTCAGAATTACAAAGATGCCTGCAGAGCCAGTCTGGTGGAGTGGTTAAGTGTGCAGATTCTAATCTGGGAAAACCCGGGTTTGATTCCCCACTCCTCCACATGCAGCTGGTGGATGACCCTGGGCAAGCCGTAGTTCCGTCAAGAGCTGTTCTCTCGAGAGCCATTTCTGTCAAGAGCTCTCTCAGCCCCACCTACCTCACAGGGTGTCTGTGGAGAGGAGGGGAAGGGAAAGGAGTTTGTAAGCTGCTCTGAGATTCCGAGTGAAGGGCGGGGTATACATCCAATCTCCTCCTCTTCCTCCTCCTTCAAAAAGGTTGGGGACCCCTGCCCTATGTCCAATAACAACCCCTCACGATCCTGCTTCTTCCTGTGATACATGGTTTTGTGTGATGATTGTGTAGTCCAGCATGCAGTTTCTAGTAGCAGCCACCCAGATACTGTTGGGAATGCCCGAAGCATGACATTAAAGTATCAGCCATCCCCGTTGTTTCTCCTCCCAACACCATCCAGATTTGAAACATCTGCATGTGTTCATCCTTTTCAATTTCCCTGAATTCCCCCATGTAACTACTATAGATGCCATCTGTCCCAGCCCCAAAGGGACAGAATGGGTCAAATGGTTCCCCAGGGGGCTATGCGATAACTTCTGTTTCAGCTCAACAGACCGTTTTTCAAAATAAAACCCTTTTGTTGTTTGAAAAGAATTCTTTTTTAAAAGAATATATATTTTTGGAAGGGCATAACTGATGGCTTGTTGCACAGTGTGTCTGAATGCTGGATAATGGGGGGTTTCTATGGCAATCACAAGCCATTCTTGAGCCGCACAGGTGGCTGGTGCCGCAAGATGTAATTTCCAAGGAATTCAGCGTACAATAAGAATAAAGAAATTCCAACCGGAACAAGTTATTTTTAAAAGAAAGAAAAAAAAGACCTTGAAAAACCTTTTCTTTTCACAGTTTCCATCTACGGCACTCAACATCCCCACACTTTCGAGCTTCGATATTCAATTAATTTTGATAAATTGACACAGTAATAGTAACTTTGGCCGAGGTTTGTTGTGAATAAGGTAGCAAAGTGCCGAAATCATAGGAATGGGTGTGGATATGTGGTTTCAAAGAAGGGCAATAGCTTGGGGGTGGGAAAGTGTGGGTCGCCGCTCACCTCTGCTTGTGTGAATGATCTATGGCTTTCTGGCCTGCTAAGGAGGCTTTGCCTCTTAGGGTGCTAGGCATGCAAATAGATGTGAGGTGAGAGCAGAAATTAATAGAACAGCTATTCCAAAGGGAAGGGTTATTTTAGGGTTAGTGCTTTTCTCATGCAAGAGGCTGCAGACTCCGCACACACTGTCTGTGTCATCCTTTCAGCTTTCTGGTGATAACAGTCCTGCCCATGCTGGCAAAACAATTCAGGGGATGAGGACTTAGGAAGCAATCCAAGGCAGGTCTACTCAGAACCGTTTTATTCATTGTCACGCGCTCCCAGCTCAGTGCTCTGAGGACGGATGCCTTACTTGAATAATGTTGACTTTGCTTTTGTGTTTATTCCCTGGGAGAACGTGCCCTTGTGTCTACCAGTGTAATCCTAAACAGAATTATCTGTTCTAAGTCCATTGGAGGGACTGCAGTAGCTGAGAGGTTAAGATGCTGAGCTGCAGACCGGAAGATCTGTAGCTCGGCAGTTCGAGACCCGAGTGCTGTGTGACGGAGTCAGCTCCCATCTCTGGCCCCAGCTCCTGCCAACCTAGCAGCTCGAAAGCAAGAAGTTGCAAGTAGGTAAATAGGTACCGCTTTGGTGGGAAGGTAACAGCGTTCTATGTGCCTCAGCATTGAGTCATCCCGGCCACATGACTACAGAAATGTCTTCGGACAGCGCTGACTCTTCGGCTTGGAAACGGAGATGAGCACTGCCCCCTAGAGTCAGATGAGCAAGGGAAACCTTTACCTTTAAGTCCATTGGACTCAGTGGACTGTAGAAAGGTATAACTGCTTAAGATTGCACTGTATAGCACTGTTTTATCTTTCCCTCCCCTGACCCCAATTTATTTTATTTTATTAGACTTCTATCCTGCCCTCCCCGCAAGCAGGCTCAGGCAGGTCACAGCAGAAAACCGATACAAAATTCAACATTAAAACTTTAATCATATTAAAAATGACCACTGAAAACTCATAAAATGGTGATGGCTTCAGTTTTGTATATCCTGGCTCTGCTTTGGTTTGAAAGATAAAGGCCAGACCCAGGGTCTCATGCAATAAAAATGTCATCAGTTTGGGTAGGCAGTAAGAGCAGGAGGGACCAAAAAGTTGTTTGACATCTGCTGCCTCGACTAAAAGCTGGGCGGAATAGCTCCATCTCTCAGGCCCTGCAGAATTGTAAGAGACCCTGCAGGGTCCTGATCTCGAATGGAAGCATGTTCCACCAGGTCAGGGCCAGGACCAAAAATGCCCTGGTCCTAGTTGAGGCTGGTCAGACATCCTTTGAGCTGGGGAAATGCTCCCTGTAAGCTGTAGAGTCTTGTGAGCAAAAATTCTACTTTGTGAGCTACTGGCATTAAAGTTGTGAGCGAGCGATTTGGCTACTGCATGAATTAGTTTGCTCTGGAGCCCTCCTTTCTGAGCTAAAACAGAAATCTGTGAGCCGGAGGCTAAAAACCTGTGAGTTAGCTCACACTAACTCAGCTTAGAGGGAACACGGCTGGGGATTGCCAGCAGATGTTGGTCTGTTGAGTGCAGGGCTCTTCAGGGTACACCATTTAATTATATCTGATACTTTGGAGACTTGCCAGCAGCCCTTTTTTGGGGGGAAATCTTACACTTTGGTGGGGAAGGGGTAAACTGCTAGGTGTAAGGGTTTGATTTAGATAGGAAGTTTTAGCAAGAGTTGGCCAGTCTTATGTTATCTGGGCTGGTAGGAATTTATTATCTTTTACCTTGCTATGCCCCATAGGAAAGAGGGAAACTAAAACCCTCCCCCTCCAGTTTTTCAAGACAAGCAGTCCTTAAGGCATTTCTACATTACCAACTTAAACTGGCTTCACACTGGTTTGTTGTGACTTCGGGCTTTTCTGCATCCTCATTTGCTTCATGGGCGAGTTCCTGTTCCCCATGTTTTGCTCCCTCTAGTGGTCAATTTGGTATTACACCGTGTGACGTCCAGCATAAAATTTACCTGCAGTTTAAATCTGCAGGGAGATAGGCGGGACAAAAATGGTGTGATATGAAATCGACCACTAGAGGGAAAGAAACACCTGTGGGACAGCACACTCCTCCAACCAAAGCAACAAGAACACACAAGTTAGGGAAACAGGAATGCAGGAAATCCCTTTGCCGAAAGAGCCCTGGTGCCGAAAAATTGCGCTCAACGAATCCTGGCTTTTTCACAGTGGATTTTCGCAGAGTCATGTTCAGGGAGCCATGGAAGTAAAAACCTCACAGAATCATAGCTTGACTGTGTAGTGTTGAGTACCTGACGGTATGTATTGTTTTTAGCAGGGGTCGTTTCGTAGAAAAAGAGCTAGGGGGACTCATTAGCATAACTCATTAGCATATGCCACACCCCCTGACATCACCGGTGGACCTGCAAGGCCGGCGGGATTGCAAGGAAGCCCCAGGCAGGCAGGGGTGGGGAGAGGCAGGGAGGAAGCAACTTACCCTCCCTCTTCTCCTGCCTCCTCCTGGCTGAATGAGGGCCGGGAGCGGGGCGACCGGAAGCAGGGGGCGGGGCTTCGTCATGTGCCCCGCCTCCTGTACCTCACCCGGGGGAACTGCGATCCCCCACAATCCCCCCCAAAATGATCTCTGGTTTTTAGAGGGTTATGTACAATCCTAGGACCCGGCGGGCACCAGGCAAAAAAAAATAAAAATGCACTGTGTGTCGAAACAGTTTCAGAACACAGCAGCATTTGATTTGAGTCAGCACCTGTGAAAATGGAGTAGAGAAGCTTATTTTCACAGACCAAGATTGCAAAAAAAAAAAAAAAAGTTTGGGGGAGCCTAGAAATTGCAGAGGATTTCAGTGTTGTGCTTAATACGATGTTAACAGGAAGCGGAACTTTTGAAAACACAGTCTTGGGAAAATATATCCAGGGTTCTTCCCCCCTCCCCTGCCCCTTTCCCCCCCTTTCTTTTCTTTTTCCCATGACTATTCTGGACGGGCTCTTGCAGTTTATGTTAGGAACAGGAAGTTTAATTGGGATCCAGCTGCGGCTTGATTGGTGAGTCCTGCCCTGTTTGCTTCTGAGCAGCCATTGGAAAAACATTTAGAGGGAGCCTTTTAAGTGTTTTATGAACAAAAATGCAGTTGAACGCACAGTGGGGGAGATCCTTTCTTATGGCAAAATGCCTTTTCTTCCATTAAAAAAAGAAATACATTGAAATAGGAATACGGAGAGCTGCAGAGACATTATCTAAGATAGATCGGGCTCTTTCTCTGCTTTGAATCACACACCGTGGCTGCAGGCCAAACTGGAGGAGTTTTTTCAAAAGGCCCTTTAGAGGATCTCGCTCAAGGAACTGCTAAAAGGGAAAGGATCCAGAGCCTGATCCGACAAACATGGATCACGGCTGGCGTTTGCATCCGTTGATGGTTGCAAACCTGCATCGTTCCACCAGCTGCAGTTGGTACAGCTTTAGAAGAAATGGCCTAGGGAATATAGCCAAAGCCCTTGTTTACTGTCTGTTGCATCGATTCAGGGCATACTCAGCTACCGCTGTGTAAACATTTTGTATCGCTGGGCTCTTTTTGTAGCAGGTACTCATTTGCATATTAAGTGACACACCCCTAATGTAGCCAATCCTCCAAGAGCTTACAGTAGCTCCTGTAAGAAGAGCTCTGTAAGCTCTTGGAGGATTGGCTACATTAGGGGTGTGTGGCCTAATATGCAAAGGAGTTCCTGCTACAAAAAGAGCCCATCGGTTTAACTCGCATGGCTCCCCCCCCCCAAGAGTCTTTGGAAGTGCACTTTGGTAAGCCTGCTGAGAGACTGTCTGTTACAGGAGGGGTCCCCAAAGTTAAGCTCGTGGGTGTAGGGTTGCCAGGTTCCCTCGTCACACTGGGGGGGGGGATTGGGGGGATGCAGTTACATCATCTGGAAGGGACATCATCACATCAGAGACAGGTGACAATCTGGTTTGAGGGCAAAACTTTATGGTAAGACCGGCTTCAAGCCATAGAGTTTTGCCCTCAAATCAGAGCCATCGCTGGGCGACACCCCCCACGTAGCGATGTCACTTCTGGGCAACGTCATCACTGTCTGGGGGCAGGGTTTCCCCACCGGCCAGTTGGTCAGCAGCAGTCAGAAACCCCGAAAACGAGAGGCACCCCTGTTGAAACCTGGGTACCGGCAACCTTACATGGGCACCGTGCTGCCTGCTGGCACCTTTCCTGGTGCTTTTAGAAAATGGGTGTGGCCAGGTGACTCTTTTGCCCAGCCAGTCTTCTGATTGGCCACTGGAGATTTGATTGGCTGTACAGGTTTTTAAAAGTGTTGCTTTGGCAGCAGCTGCCACCACAGCCCGAGGATCTTTACTGAGTGACTGAAGGTAAGCTGCGGCAGCCATTTTGTGGCTGGCTCCTCCTCCTAGGGAAGCCATTTTGTGACTGTGCCCACCCCATTGTGTCAGGTGCCTGCAGGCTCATAAAGCCTGGGGACCCCTACTGTATTAGAGGTCCTTGGCCGATCTCTGGCCTGCGTCGCTCGTTGAAGCCTGTAGTATGGAAGAGTCATCAGTTTCTTCTAAATATGGCGGTGAAGACCATCAGCCGACCTACAGTTACTCAAGAACAAGTCCCATTGGCCACTTCTAAGTAGGCAAGCAGGAGCAAAATGCTCTGAGGATGCCCTGGTTCTAATCTCGCCTCAGCCATGATGTTATTGGCTGGATGTAGGGAAGCTAGCCATTCCTTGAATGCGCATGAGGCTGCATTATACTAAGTCACAGATCATCGGTCCATCAAGGTCAGTATTGTCTACTCAGAGTGGCAGCAGAACTCCAGGCCCTCAGGCCTCTGCTTTCTCTCACCTGGTCCTTTTTAACTAAAGATGCCCAGGATTGAACCTGAGACCAAGTCCTGTGAGAAAGGTTGAAGGAGCTGGGTATGTTTAGCTTGGAGAGGAGATGACCAAGAGGTGATATGATAACCATCTTCAAGTACTGGCAGTGCCCAAGACTGAATAGGGGACCCTCAGTATGCATAGTAAGGTGGTAAAGGTAAAGGTTTCCCTTGTTCGAAAGCCAGTCAAATCTGACTCTAGGGATGCGGTGCTCATCTCCGTTTCCAAGACGAAGAGCCAGCACTGTCCAAAGACATTTCCGTGGTCATGTGGCTGGCATGACTAGACGCCGAGGCACACGGAACGCTGTTACCTTCCCACTGAAGTGGTACCTATTTATCTACTTGCAATTTCTTGCTTTCAAACTGCTAGGTTGGCAGGAGCTGGGACCAGAGACGGGAGCTCACTCCATCATGCGGCACTTGGGTCTCGAACTGCTGAGCTACAGACCTTCCGGTCTGCAGTTCAGCATCTTAACCACTTGAGCAACACACTGCATAGTAAAAAGGTAAAGGTTCCTTTGCTCGAAAGCCAGTCAAATCCGACTCTATGGTTGCGGTGCTCATCTCCATTTCAAACCCGAAGAGCCAGCGCTGTCCAAAGACATTTCCATGGTCATGTGGCCAGCATGACTAAACACCAAGGCACACAGAACGCTGTTAACTTCCCACTGAAGTGGTACCTATTTATCTACTTGTTTTATCTTGCTTTTGAACTGCTAAGTTGGCAGGAGCTGGAACTAGAGACGGGCGCTCACTCCGTCATGTGGCACACTCGGGTCTCAAACTGCTGAACTACCGACCTTCCACAGCCTGCAGTTCAGCGTCTTAACCAGTTGAGCCACCGCAGCTCCTACACTGCATAGTACATGGTGGTATTTAGTGTTCCTTCTAAGTTGTGGCGTCTTGTGAGCAAAAATTCTACTGTGTGAGCTATGGGCATTAAAGTTGTGAGCGAGTGATTTGGCTGCTGCATCAATTAGTTTGCTCTGGAGCCCTCCTTCCTGAGCTAAGGCAAAAAAATGTGTGAGCCGGAGGCTAAAGAACTGTGAGCTAGCTCACACTAACTCAGCTTAGAGGAAACACTGCCTGTCATGGCACCTTTAAGACCCGGCAGCCTGTTCCTGTGGCAACTCGCATCTCCATCGCCCTGCAGGAGGACTTCAAGTCACCTTCAGCCTTTTTGGGGGCAACATCTAAGCTTTCTGTACTCACGACTCCAGCCACGGGGACTCCAGTCTTGACTTCTGCCTTGGCTTGCGGACCTCGGCCTCACACTAACTCAGCTTAGAGGGAACACTGGTGGTATCTATGGCTTCCCCCCTTTAGAAAGTGTTTATTTTAACATTGCAATGCAAAGTGGGAAAGTGTGTAACGATTTGACAAGTTTCAAAACATTGTGCACGCCGCAGCTGAAATGGTAACGTAGGAAAAATCATGCAACAAAGTCTGTGTGTGCCCGAGAGGGTGTATGTTTTTTAACAGCAGGGGGGGCCTCCCCAATGCTGCATGGTAGACTCTTTCTCAGCAGTGAGGAATTTTGAAATGCAGTCTGTGATACGGTATGTTGTTTCTTTTCTTCTTCTATTTTTTTTTAAGGGAAATAAGCCAGAAATCCCACTGGGCATGTTGAATCCCTCAGATTGCCTCTAATAGCTTTTTGGATCGCAGCCGAAGAGCCTGGGCATGCCATCAATCCATTTAAACATAAGGGCTGATGTGGTTTTTAGTAACAGTATAGGGCAAGATGTACGAGTTAAGAGATCACTGACGGCGATAGGGGATGTGCCAAGAATGAGAAAGCCATTGATGCAGAAGAAACGGTTCGCCTGTGGTCAGCAGAAGAGTGTGTTGTTACGATCGTGTTCTTTGGTAAGATCAGATGTGTGTGTATCAGGGCTCCCCACTAGCCTAAGGATACATTTGGAGTTTTTGTCTCTCCTGTGTATCTAAAATGAGACGTCTCCATATGTGTGGATAATGCTGCACAGTAGAGTTGCCAGCTCTGGGTTGAGACATTCCTGTAGGTTTGGGGATGGGGCCTGGGGGAGGGGAGGGTTTGGGGAGGGGAGAGACCTCAGAGGGGTGTAGGTTTACAGTTGTGGTCACCGCACCTCAAAAAGGATATTATTGCATTGGAAAAAGTGCAGAAAAGGGCAACTAGGATGATAAAAGGGTTGGAACACTTTTCCCTATGAGGAAAGGTTAAAGCGCTTAGGGCTCTTTAGCTTGGAGAAACGACAGCTGAGGGGTGACATGATCGAGGTTTATAAGATTATGCATGGGAAAGAGCAGGTAGAGAAAGAGGTACTTTTCTCCCTTTCTCACAATACAAGAACTCGTGGGCACTCAGTGAAATTGCTGAGTGGTCGGGTTAGAACAGATAAAAGGAAGTACTTCTTCACCCAAAGAGTGATTAACACATGGAATTCACTGCCACAGGAGGTGGTGGCAGCTACAAGCATGGACGGCTTCAAAAGGGAATTAGATAAGCATATGGAGCAGAAGTCCATCAGTGGCTATTAGCCACAAGGTATAGATAGGGGCTCTGGGGCAAGTGATGCTCTGTCTTCTTGGTGCTTGGGGGGGTCAACAGTGGGAGGGCTCCTAGTGTCCTGGCCCCACTGATGGACCTCCTGATGGCACCTGGTATTTTTGGCCACTGTGTGACACAGAGCGTTGGGCTGGATGGGCCATTGGCCTGATCCAACATTGGCGTCTCTTATGTTCTTATGTAGTGCCATAGAGTCCATCCTCCACAGCAGCCATTTTCTCCCGGGGGAACTGATTCAGTAGTCTGGAGATCATTTGTAATTCTGGGATACCTCCAGACCCCGCGTAGAGTTTGGCGACCTTGTTGCAAATGGGGGTGTCTCATAGGCAAGATGAGAGTGTTTCCCCGAAATAGAGAACACACTCCTGAGCTTGCCAAAAATAAAGGGGACACTCTACTCATTTGTCAAACTCATTTGTTGCGAGGGCCGGATCTGACATAAATGTCACTTTGTCAGGCTGGGCCATGTGTACCATAAAATGTAATGCCAGGTACCGGAGATGGAAACTTTAGAAAGGACACCAGGAAAGCCAATTAACAATATTATTTTTTATTCAAAATACAAACAAAAAGCAATTGATTCCTAGTAGTGAAAGCAATTGATTTACTGGGGAAGCCACAAAGCCCACTATGGCCCCGGTCGCACAGAGAATTTGCTGCGCGAAAGGCATGAATGCAAGACTGGGGTTTTCCCCCAAGGGATACCATAAAAACGGAGTACCTTATATTTCCATACATATGAGTTGCTTGAGGGCCGGGTAAGAGCCCTCGACGGGCTGGTTCCGGCCCCCGGGCCTTATGTTTGACACCCCTGCTCTACAGCTTCTGCCAATGTCTTCCAGAGCTAGAAGACTAACACAGACTCTCTGGCCTCGAGTGGCAGGGACTAGAATGGGCAAATCTTGTTGGGCACACACTGTCTGGGGGCACCACTGGGAAGGAAACGGGGTCCTTCTCGGGCACTGATGCCCCCAGACCTTGCACAACCTGTCCTTACTCTGCTTTCTTTGCCACTGGCGGGAACTGGGAAGAGAAAAGCGTTTGAGACTACTAGAGGGGATGGGATGAAAAGGGAAGTCTTGGGGGAACAGAGCAGGGGAGAGATGAACGAAGACAGGTGGGAGGAAAGTTACTTTATTTTATGTTTTTTAGTCCCTTTGTGTCATTTTCAGTAGTGAGACTTTGTACTGTAACCTTTTTTTGCATCTCCCCCCTCCCCCCCTTCATTACGAAAACCAGGATTAATTGTGTGTGAAGGACAGCAGTGAAGACCTGACACTGCAGGTTTTTCCCATTCATCAGGAACAATGAAAAATAATGCACTTCTGAGGCTTTGTGGTTGGTGTTCTAACTCTCTAGGAATGCTCCGTCTCACCAAGTAGCTTTCCTCCCCTGCCTAGGATAGTTTGCAGTGTCAACATTTTTTTTAATCCAGGGGAGGTGAATTCATAGTAATACCTTTAATCCTTGAGTATGAAAAAGTCCTAGGGTGGAAAAAAACAACCCAGACATTTTCCAGACCAATGTAACTTTTGACACCCCCTCCCCACCAAGCTAAGTATGGCCTACAGTTTACCAGACATGTTTGTGTGGGGGTTCAGGGTGGTCATGTTTGGCATGCAATGGGGTACCAACTTGTACTCCCCTCATCCCTAGGATTTCCAGCTCTGGGTAGAGAAATTCCTGATGACTATGGACGGCGGGGCAGGGAGGGAAGGAACGTCAGTGGGGTACACGGCCATAGAGTCCAGTCCACCCTCCAAAGCAGCCATTTCCCCCAGGAGAACTGATCTTTGTAGTTTAGAGATCAGTTGTAATTCTGGAAGATCTCTGGGCCCTACCTGGAGGCTGGCAACTGCATGCCACCCCATAGTTTTTCTCTTTCTGTCTTCTAGTACACTTGACCCTCTCTTCCTCCAAGAAGGTCAGGGCAGCATAACAACGGAAGAGAAGCCATGTTGGATCAGACCAATGGCCCATCCTGTCCAACACTCTGTGTCACATAGTGGCCAAAACCCAGGTGCCATTTGGAGGTCCACCAGGAGGGTCAGAACTCCAGAAGCCCTCCCACTGTTGCCCCCCAAACACCAAGAATACAGAGCATCACTGCCCCAGATTGACACCCCCCCCATTTTGTCCTCACAACAAACTTGTGAGGTAGAAGAAGAAAAGTAGGTTTTTACATACTGCTTTTCTCTACCCTAAGGAATCTCAAAGTGGCTTATGATTGCCTTTCCCTTCCCCTCCCCACAATGGGCAGGTGTGGGCTAAGAGAGTCCTGAGAGAACTGGGACTGGCCGAAGGTCACCCAGCTGAGGGCTTTTAAAAAATCAAACTCTGAGGAAATGTTAGTTGACTGTTCTGTCAGAAGGAAAGAAATTGTTAGAGACCATGGATTTTATTCCACATCCTTCAGCTAGTTGAGGAAACCGCAGCATTTTTTAAAAAATCCCATTTGTTCCAAGTTTGCTGAGTAACATCAGCAAGGGAAAATTCAGTTAAAGCAGCGTTGAACAACAAAGTTAGCAATACGCTGAATGTATAGTCCAGCTATGCAGCCTAGTGGGTATTTCCCCTGCATCGTTTGGGGTTGCCAACCTCCAGATGGAGCCTGGATACCTCCTGTTCATACAACTAATCTCCAGGCAACAAACATCCAGTTCCCCTGGAGGCAATGGCTGCTTTGGAGGGTGGACTCTGTGGTATGATACCCTGCTGACGTCCCCTCCCCAAGCCCCGCCCCCAAAATATCAAGTTATTTCCTGACACAGAGCTGGCGACCCTAATAGGGGTTAATATCGACATAATGTCTTCGTGTGAGAATTCCCATGGGGAAGTCCATGCAACAAACTCCATGTGAGGGAGGGAAAGCGGTGTGCCCTCGGGGGAACTGGTCAGGTGGAAGGGGCAGAAGGTCCCCGTGACTCAGTGAGTTTTCTCAGCCGCCTTGAGCCTGCTCACCAAGAATGGCGGGACAAAAATATTGGAATGTTTAAAAATAAAACAACAGTTGTGGTCGTTAACTGCTTTTTTGGCGCAAAGAAAAGACATTGCCCCTTAGAAAGGCAGTTAGGGGCTGAATCACAGCAGATTTCTATTAATATTGACTTCCCCCGTTGGTTTGGCCATTAGGGCTGCCGTCTCCGGGCTGGGAATTTCCTGGAGATTTCGGGGGCGGAGTCTGGGGAGGAGGAGAAGAAGAAGAGGTTGGATTTATCCCCCGCCCTTCACTACCCGAAGGAGTCTCAGAGCGGTTTACAAACTCCTTTCCCTTCCCCTCCCCACAACAGACACCCTGTGAAGTAGGTGGGGATGAGAGAGCTCTGACAGAAACTGCTCCTGAGAGAACAGCTCTGAAAGAACTTGTGACTGACCCAAGGTCAGCCAGCTGGCTGCATGTGGAGGAGTGGGGAGTCAAACCTGGTTCTCCCAGATTAGAGTCTGCGCTCCTAACCACTACACCAAACTGGAGGGCAGGGTTTGGGGAGGGGAAGGACCTCAGTGGGGCATAACTCCATAGAGCCCCCCCCCTCCAAAGCAGCCATTTTCTCCAGGGGGGCATCTCTTTGCTCTGGAGATCATTTATAATTCTACATCTTCTTGTAAGCAGCCCTGCAGTTCTGACTGAATTGGGAGCGGGAGGATATGAAACTCAGGTTTGTGAAAAAGACAAAAAACATACCCAGATGTAATTTATCTACTTATTGAATCATTCTTCTGTCCTTTGGTGCCCAGCGTGAGCCTGAATGCACAAACAATCCATGTGCAGTATTCATTTCATTTTTCTTTATACGTGTGTTGAATAATTCTCCATGTTACGTCCAACGCACATAGAGCTGAACGTGTGATTTTAACCCCACCTTTATCCAGGTCCTTGTCCCCAGTTTTCTTTGTAAAGTTAACATGTGTTGGCTCTTTTTTTTTTTCCTGTGGGAAGGCGCCGGAACAGAGTTCTGGAACCTCTTCAACAAGATTCTTTTAAAAAATGTTTAGAAGTTCATGAGTTTTCTGTATACAGATTGAAAACTTCATTTCCCTCTTGAGAGTTCCAGCACCTGTTTTTTTTTTTAAGCCCTTCAAACAGCTGTATGCACATACATACAGGATGTATTTGCATTTTAGGGTTGCCAGGGCCTCCTTGGCCAGTAGTGGAGGGTGGAGGTAGGGTCGCCAGATCCAGGTCAGGAGACTCCTGGAGATTTGGGGCTGGAACCTGGGGAGGACAGGGTGCTTAGTGGGGTTCAATGCCATAGATTCCACCCTCCAAAGCGTCCATTGTCTCCAGGGGAACTGATCTACGTAGTTTGGGGATGTGTTGCAATTCTGGGGGAACCCCAGGTCCCACCTGGAGGCTGGCATCCCTGTTGCATTTGCTGTAGCACGCAGATAGGACCCAGGTCTTAGTATGCTTCAGCGGACCCGACCTTCTGTGCTGCAAATTCCAATACAAGGTCTATTTTTGTTTCCCCTTTAATCGTTTCAACAGAGAGATTTCGAGACATGCTGTTTCTGCATTCAAGTTGGGATGCTGAGATTTTGCCCGTCTTCCAACAGAGGCGTTATCCCAAGTAAGTAAACACCATCTCCTGCTTGGGAAGAATATTTTTTGTTTTGTTTTGAAAAACGCTACTGTTTCCATGGTGAAAACGAAAGGAGAATCTCCATTTACAGAAGCAGGGGCAAGTCTCCCAGGTCAGCCTCGGGCGGCACCTCACTTTGCAAGATGCCCTGGGTGTGCTCAGGCGAATCCCCCCCCCCTTCAGAGATTCAGTCTCATGGTGACAGATTCATCTGGATTTTTTTAAAAAACAAACAAACCCAAGGCATCCAAGAGAAACAGACGGGCTTCATGGCCTGCCGTGATGGGCCTGGTGTTCAAATAAGCGGAGCAAAAAGCACCCTTTTGTGACAAACAAGGTGCGAAATGAGTTTTCTAATTACTGTTGGCTTCTTGTTAGAAGAAAGGAAGATAGGAACAGCATAGGAATGGGAGATAAGCATACAATTTTAGTTGGGAAGCTTCCATCGGGGGAGGGGCACACGGTTTCATGTTATTTACTAGCGAAATTAACCAGAGGTGTGTTTGTGTGTGTGTGTGTGTGTGTGTGTGTGTGTGTGTGTGTTGGAAGGCTCTGCGCACTGCAGAGACTCTCAAGGCAGTGGTGCATTGCGTCTTTGTGCCGGATCCTTGTCAGTGAGGGCCCAGTGCTGCTCACGGCACTGCAACAGTGTTCCCAAGTTCACCGCTTTATTTTTGCCCATCAGAGTGAGAGGCAACTGTTCACTTATATAAGATGAAATACATAAGATTATGCAAGATGAAATATATTCCTTTGGTCTATGTATCGACTTCTCCTTTGAAAAGCAACAACCAAACCCTGCTGTTCCTAAGTCCCCCAAAATGCTAGACCTCGAGGCCATTCAATGAAGTGGATAGACAGAACAGACAGAAGGAAATACTCCTTTACGCAGAGAGTGATTGAAATGTGGAATTCACTGCCAGAGGATGTCGTGATGGCCACAGGAATAAAAAGCTTTAGAAGGGAATTAGATAGATTCATGGAGGGTAGGTCTGTCAATGGCTACCTGCCATGGTGACTAAGGGGAACCTCCACATTCAGAGGCAGTCAACCCCTGAATCCCAGTACCAGGAGGCAACATCAGGGGAATGCCCCGGCTAATGATGCAGCCTCCTGGCACTGGGATTCAGAAGTTAACTGCCTCTGAACGTGGAGAATGAACTGAGAGATCCCCGGGGCTTGTATCTCTACCATGGACTCAGTAGAGGGCCTGAGGCAAGTCACTCTCAGACTTCCTTTTACAAAAGGGGGATAAAATACTGGCCTACCTTGCTGGGATGTTGTAAGAACTACAAGGTAATGTATGTTAAGTACTTTGGACTCTGAAGGTAAAAGGTAAAGGTTCCCTTGCTCGATAGCCAGTCGAATCCGACTCTAGGGTCATCTCCGTTTCAAAGCCGAAGAGCCAGCGCTGTCCGAAGACGTTTTCGTGACCATGTGGCCAGCATGACTAAATACCAAGGCGCACGGAATGCTGTTACCTTCCCACCGAAGTGGTACCTATTTATCTACTTGCAATTTCTTGCTTTCGAACTGCTAGGTTGGCAGGAGCTGGAACTAGAGACGGGTGCTCACTCCGTCATGTGGCACCCTGGGTCTTGAACTGCTGAACTACTGACCTTCCACAGCCTGCAGTTCAGCATCTTAACCAGTTGAGCCACCGCAGCTCCCTTGGACTCTGAAAGTGCTCTATAGATTCTAACGGTAACAGTGATCAGCTTTTCCGCAGCATTTTAGGCCATGTAAATTTAGAATCCTCTTTGCGTGCCTTCTCACAATGGCCCATCTTCCGACTTTGCTGTTTAAATACTTCTTTCTTAATCTGGGAGTTAATTAAATTGCCTGGCGGAGGGTGAAGCTAAAAAGGGAGAGAAAGCTAGGATAAGGAAGGTGCTTTTTTTGCCAACTACTAGAGATGAGTCAGTTGAGTGGAAAACTGGGAGAAGATTGTTCCAGATGGCAGGAACTGAGGAAGAGAAGGTTCCCTTTGTGGAGCAAGGCCAGATTGTGTGGAGGATCCAAGCCGGGGAGGCTAGCGGTCGATGCCCAAAAGGGAGGAGGCATGGGAAAAGGGAGGGAGGCTTTGCTGGAACAGCTGGGCAGCTTCCACGGGAAGCTTCAGAAACCCAACAGGGGAGGGGGGAGCTTTCTTTTTCCACCAGTTCCCAAAACAGAGATGGAAACAGCGGCACTGTTGACTCTGAACAACTTTCTGAACTGACTTTGCAGTTCATTCGAACCCCCAAATATTGAAGGAAACAGGGCAGCCTATTTACAAAAGCAAAAATCGAGGAATGCTACCTGGAGTTAAATATACTTGTGTATGTGTTAAGTGCCGGAAAGTGACTTTGGATCTATGGTTGAATATGCATGAGTATCTATATATAATATCAGTGTATTAAATATTTAAATATATATATAGACATTATATAGAGAGCCAGTTTGGCGTAGTGGTTAGGTGCGGGAACTCTAGTCTGGGAGGACCAGGTTTGATTCCCCACTCCTCCACATGCAGCCGCTGGCGTGACCTTGGGTCAGTCACAAGTGCTTTTAAGAGCTGTTCTCTCAAGGGCAGTTCTCGAGAGAGATCTCTCAGCCCCACCTACCTCACAAGGTGTCTGTTGTGGGGAGGGGAAGGGAAAGGCGATTGTAAGCTGCTCTGAGACTCCTTTGGGTAGTGAAGGGCGGGATATAAATCCAATCTCCTCCTCCTTCGTAGAGATGTTTATAATGCCTATCCATCTAGCCATATGAATAAATTATACATATGCTTTTTAGACCTCTAACCATGTACAGTGTGGGATGGCTCAGGCGTAGAATAACTTCGTTAGTTCTCTGAAGCTAAGCAGGGTTGGCCCTGGTTAGTACTTGGAGGCGGCTTTTTCTTTTGTCTTGCATAGCACCAATAACGGTGACTGGCCCTCTTTCTAGTGTTGCTTATGTGCTCTTGATTGACTCATTTTATGATTCTAACGGTATCATTTAGATGTTCGAATGTTCTTTTGAGTTCCCCACCTTGTGGAGCCTGATTGGGTGGAAAGGTGGCATGAAAATGTTCTTAAGTAAATCAGAATAAACGAATACAGCCCCGTATTCTGGATGAGGTGGTAGTTTTCTGGAATAATCTTCTGCTTGATGTGAAATGGGACGGCAGTCTGTGCAAAGCACCTTCCCCCCAGAGTTGCCAACCTCCAGGTAAGGCCTGGAGGTCTCCCGGAATTAGAACTGATCTTCAGGCATCAGAGGTCAATTCCCCTGGAGAAGACACCTGCTTTGGAGGTTGGACACTATGACATTATATCCCATTGAGGTCCTGTTCCTCCACAACCCCTCCCTCCCCAGGCTCCACCCCCCAAAATCTCCAGGTATTTCCCAATCCAGAGCTTGCAACCCTACCTCCTCCCCCAAGACTCTTTCATCTGTTCTTTGACTCGGTTTTGTCAATGGGTTGCCCTATGTTCAGAAGGCAGCGTGTACCAAACATCCCAAAAAGTAGATCATGGTCAGATTTACAGCACTAACTCTGTTCACTCAGCGCCCCTGACACGCCAGTGCAGGCCAGCTGCTTTGTCAGTTTTGACCTGTATTCTTGGAAGCACCTTTGGAGCAATGCTCCCTTCTAAGCTGTGGAGTCTTGTGAGCAAAAATTCTGCTTTGTGAGCTACTGGCACTAAAGTTGTGAGTGAGCCATTTGGCTGCTGTGTAAAAATGGTTTGCTCTGGAGCCCTCCTTCCTGAGCGAAGACACAAATGTGTGAGCCAGAGGCTAAAAAACTGTGAGCTAGCTCACACTAACTCGGCTTAGGGGGAACACTGCTTTGGCGATGCTGTTTTAGTTTATTTGTTTCCAGGGCTTTTTTTGTAGAAAAAGCCCAGCAGGAACTCATTAGCATAATTGGCCACACCCAACAGCAGAAACTCATTAGCATATTAGGCCATACCCCAGACGGCACAGGTTATTAGCATAAGAGGCCACACCCCCATGTTATCAGAAGTGTGCTCATCCAGCCACACCCACCTTTTGCTTCTTATTCTGTTTACCTTGTTTGTTGTCAAAACCCAGGGCTTTTTTTGGAGCAGGCACTCCTTTGCATGTTAGGCCACACACCCCTAATGTAGCCAATCCGAATGAGTTTCTGCTGTTGGGTGTGGCCTGTTATGTTAATGAGTTCCTGCTGGGCGTGGCCAACTCAGGAGCCAGCCGGAACTCTGTTCCTGTGCGTTCCTGCCCCAAAATAGCCCTGTTTGTTTCTAAATAGGCTAAAGCAATGAGTTCTTCCCTGTAGGCCTGGGGTGCCCTAGCCTGGAGGGCTCAGGCTCATCTGAACTCATTTGATCTCAGAAGCTAAGCAGGGTTGGCCTTGGTTAGTACTTGGATGGGAGACCACCAGGGAGGTCCTGGTCGCTTTCGCAGAGGAAATGGCAAACCGCTCCTGTTAGTCTCTTGCCTTGAAAACCCTATGAGGTCACCATGTCAGCTGTGACTTGTTGGCACTTTACACACAAAGTAGCCTGTTGGAGGGGGGGTTTGACAACCTTTTAGAGAAAACCCTTCCCTCTAATGAAGATTTATTTATTTATTTGATTTACCCCCCGCCCTCCCCGCCAGGGCAGGCTCAGGGCGGCTTACATAACATTCGACAAATAAAACAACGATAAATACAGCCATAAAAACAAGACTTAACGTGCTAGTTATCAGCCTATACAGCGATGGCGAGGTAGTAATAGCAGCAGACATACTAAAAAAAAATACAGTCAGCAGTTGTTATTAAAGTTTGGCGAAGGGCAGTGTCGGCTATTACAAGTTGAAAACACTCAGTATATCTGGGGTTAAATGTTTGTGTATGTTACTCACAGGAAGTCACATGTTTCTCATGTAACCAATGTTCTTTAGATGTAAGAAGCCCGGGAATTTTCTCCCTGATCTAGGAGTTTGATTGGGATGAAAGTGTTTTTGCATTTTATGGCTCCTCTTCCCGTCTTTGTTTGCTGTTCTGAAGAAGAAGAACAAGAGAAGCCATAACGGTCTTCTAGTTTTGTCTTTGTAGTGTAAGGATGTAGCCGATTAGCTCTGTTGTTATTTTCATCCCAGTTACCCTTCCCCATGCTAGAATTTAGTAAAAACTTTATATTTTAATCATACATGGACTCTCAGTCTGAATTATTTTACTCAGGCTCTGCTGGGCTATATTATCTCTGCTAAATACCATTTTTTTCCCAATATCTCACTATCACCCAACAGGCAGGCTATTGATGGTGGCGTTGGGCACAGGGTCGTAGTTGTTGGATGCGGCTCCTTAACTAAAGGCCTGGTGGAAGAGCTCCATCTTACAGGCCCTGTGGATCAATTTAGGGATCAGTTCCTATCTCCTGACCTAGTTTGAGTCCAGTGGCACTTCTAAGAGCAACAAAGTTTTATTGATGGGAAGGGGGCAGCCATCAGGAAGGGCCAGTCAGAGCCAAGATGCATAAGTAAAACTGAGATGGTATCAGGGCAGCTGGTAAGATCAGTGAATGGCAGCAAATGAGCACACAAATGCGAGAGCTAACAAACAGATGTGAGAACTAAGCTTGAGTCCAGTGGCACCCCCAAGACCAACCAAGCTCAATCCTGAGTATATGCAAGAACAGAGAGACTCTGCCTGTGTAGGTGCACACTTCTTCAAATACACTGGAACAGATTTCCTCAACTATTACATACAGGTGGGTGGGTGGGGGGGTTAGTTGCCAGGAAGAGCTAATTAGAGTCAAGATCCCTAAGTAACTGAGCAATAAATACAGCTAAGATTGGAATAACACATTTAGGGAAGACGTGTAAATAGCAGCAAGTTGGCATACAGACAATAAAGGAATTAACAGCAGATATGAGACCTAAGTTTGAGTCCAATGGGGGTGCCGCCACCTTGATGCAATCTCAGCTTTACCGGCCCTTCCTGATGGCTGCCTCCCCAATCTTCCTGCATGTAGTGCTTGAGGAAATTCTGTTTCGCTGTATCTGAAGAAGTGCATGTACACATGAAAGCTTATACCTTGAATAAAACTTTTATGGGTCTTAAAGGTGCCACTGGACTCAAACTTTGTTCTGCTGCTTCAGACCAATATGGCTTACCCCACCCGAATCTCTCTCCTGTCCTGACATGCCCAGCAGCATGGAAGCGTACTCTGGAGAGCTCATCTTTTGCCTTTGAGTGGCATGCTTCCATTCGTTCTTTGGCCTCTTTTCTTACTCCTCTCTCTTTTGCTGCCGTTTCAGAACTTCCTAGTTGGGGCTGGGCCCTGTATTGTGAAAGAAGGGAGGGGTGGCTTGAATGGGCCTTTCACCGCTATGGGCACCATTAAAATCTGCCGCCCAGTGTTTTTTCTGAGCCACCAGACAAGTAAGGGGCAGTCTCTTCAGAGGGGAGAAAGCCAGAACCAAAGAGGGCATCTAGGAGAGAAGAGACTTGATTTATACCCTGCCCTTCACTATCCAAAGGAGTCTCAGAGCGGCTTACAAACTCCTTTCCCTTCCCCTCCCCACAACAGACACCCTGTGAGGTAGGTGGGGCTGAGAGAGCTCTTTCAAGAACTGCTCTTGAGAGAACAGCTGTGCCAGAATTATGGCTTGCCCAAGGTCACACCAGCCAGGTGCAAGAGGAAGAGTGGGGAATCAAACCCGGTTCTCCCAGATTAGAGTCCGTGCACTTAAACACTACACCAAACTACACCAGTAGCCCAAGGTCACCAAAGGATAGGACATGAAGGACTTTCTCCCCTTCCACTTTCCTCTTCAACTGGGAAAAGGTAGCCCTTAGTTTTTTTTTTCCAATCATCAGAGCCATTACTTTTGAGGAGAGATTATAACTTGGCAACCTTATCTTTCATAGCAGACTTTCCACTGAAGGGATAATGGGGAGGGCAAGGACTCTTGCAACAAGAAGGTAAATAAAACTCTGGAGTGGAACTTAAAGGGCAAAGCATCTCCCCTCTGAGGCTTGATGAGCAGCTCTCTATCAGCCAGGGCTGTCTTCTCGATCAAGGAGCTATCTTGGGTATACCTGATATCAATAAAGGTTGGTTGAAGGACATTTCCTTATCTGCAGCTTTCTTGGACACAATACAGTTAGACCCTTGCACCGTGACAGCCGGCATGGCATAAAAAGATGATATACGGCGATCAAATCAAGGCTCCCAGGTATAACCCAATTGTTAGCTGCCCTGAGCCTTAGGGGAGGGCGGGATATAAATCGAATTATAAATAAATAAATATAAATAAATAACTGGTTGGGGTGCCCTTCATAGGGAATAGCATCTTCAGTGAACCCTGAGGATGGTATGGGTTGAAAAAGGCTCTCTTTACACTCAAGGAGATTAAGAAAGCCAAGAGAGACGAGGGTTCGTTTAGGCCAATGGTGGCGAACCTATGGCACGGGTGCCAGAGGTGGCACTCAGAGCCCTCTCTGTGGGCATGCATGCCATCGCCCCAGCCAGGCCCAAACCATCATTAAAGTGTCGAATTCTCTGCCAAATAATTTTAAGTAAATGAAAGCATTTGGGATTGCTTTCCTTACTTTGTTTGGATCATCTTAAGTTAATGTATGAGTGTTTTTTTCTAAAGTAAAACCTCAGTATTCAGGTTAAATTGCCATGTCGGCACTTTGCGCAGTTTGGGCACTCGGTCTCTAAAAGGTTCGCCATCACTGCTTTAGGCCAACACAAACCCATCCAAGACAGGGAGACCTTTAGCAGGAAGTAGGCAAGTTCCTTCAAATCACTTGTCCCAGTTTACTACAGAAACAGAGATGGCATAATGTACTGATGTAGCTTTCCCAGGAGGCACAGGCTGGCGTCTAGCAGAGCAGGTCACATGCAAGGTTGCAGAGAGTTACCAAAGACCAGTCCAAGTCAGGAGTTCCAGAGAGCAGGTTTACCAAAGTCCAGTCTAGGATCACACAGTTCCAGGCAGCAAGTGCATGTCCAGTCCAAGGATAGGGGTTCCAGAAAAGCTGGTTGTCAGATCCAGTATCAGCAAGCTTAGTGGCTCAGTAGCCATGTATATTTGTTGTATCCAGAAACTGCTGCTTCTCCCAGCTAAATTTATAGACAAGTCTCAACAAGCTGAACTCCCAGCCAATTCTTTGGCAGTCATCCTGAAACTACTCATTCGTCTCTTCAGTGGACAGCTGATGATGGGCCATGAGTCTCGCACTTCTCCTTTCTTGCAACTCTAAGCATCTCTGACAGCGTCGGCGCTGCAAGGGTGTGGGTGAGCTAGGCAGGCTGGAAGTGGCTGCTGAAGACTTGTTTACTGCTTCAGAACTACAAGGTGTAGGCTGTGACTCCTGATCAGCCAGCAACCTGATTTCTTGTTGTTCTCCTTCTGGCTCAGGGCCAGCTTCAGCCAGCTGTTAGATTACGGGCTGAGGGATAGCAGGCGGGTCTTCATCTGAGAAATCTGAGCCATCGCTCAGCAGAGACTGACTTACGACACATAACCTGGGTGTTAGGAGAGCCTTGAGGTTCTTCCTGAATAGAACAGTGGGGAGCTATGGTGGCCCACACCAGCTCAGGAGGTTCCTGGAGAGGGGGGAAGGGAATGGAGCTTTCAGAGAGCAGAGTTCGGGGAGAGAGGGGGGAGAGCTCAGCAAGGATGCGATTCAACAGAGCCGACCACCCAAAGTTGCCATTTCCTCCAGCGAATGGATCTCTGTAGACTGGAGATCAGTTGTAATTCTGGGAGACTTCCACACCGCACCTGGAGGCTGGCAAGCCTTGGGGCCTGCAAATCAAGTTTTCTTTGTGTATCAATCCAGGAAGATTCCTTCAGCAGTGGGGTGTCTTAAGTCCACCCAGATGGTTCAGGAAAGGTATATAAGGCCTTAGGGGAGGGGCCATCCTCAGTCTAGGGGAGTGTTCACATAATAGGCCTTCTTGAGCCGTTCTCCATTAGAGGAGATTGGGAAAGATGTCCATGCATTCATTTATGAGACACAACAAGGCTCATCCTTTGGCAATGCTTCCTTTGGCAAATGGATGTTTACAGAAGGCTGTAGCACATGAAGGCATACTGGCCTTACCGGAGTTATCTATCCCTCCGCATGATGCTGTTCTAGCATGTCCCACAGGTTATCCAGTGTCCTTCTGCCTTCAAAGGAGAAAAGAAGGACCGTAAATTCTTGTTCTCTGAGTAGCCAGAAGGGCAATTCACCCTTCCAGGTCTTGAGGGACATTGACTTGGATAGCCCAGGCTAGCCGGATCTCGTCAGATCTCGAAAGCTAAGCTGGGTTGGCCTTGGCTAGTATTTGGAAGGGTGACCCTCCGAGGAATACCACTGGCATTAAAGTTGTGAGCGAGCGATTTGCCTACAGCACCAATTAGTTTGCTCTGGAGCCATCCTTCCTCAGCTAAGACAAAAATGTGTGAGCCGGAGGCTAAAAAACTGTGAGCTAGCTTGCACTAATTCAGCTTAGAGGGAACACTGGTCGTGACATGGAGGCAGGCAATGGCAAACGGCCCCTGAAATGTTACTCTTGCCTTAAAAACAAGCCTAGCTCGCCACCTAATGGTGCATAACGCTAGAAGAGCTAGAACCTCTGGCTGTCAGGCAATCTTAGGATCTCTTGGCTATTCTACACACAATGCAATAGGGACATGGATGTTCTCTGGGATAGTAGACACGTGGAAGAGATGGGTAAGGCTTCCCAGGATCATAATCCTTACTCATTTCCTCACACAAAAGCTTCTACCCAGAATAAAACTTTGCTGGTCTTAAAGGCGACACCGTACTCAAACTTTGTTCTTTCATTTCCTCTCTGTCTTCCTCAGGTTCTGCATGCCTAGGACTCACAGTTTGCCAGTTTATAGAATACAAGGAGCAGGCAGTTCCTCTCTTGCTGGGGGCTTATTGTTTGTAGTTTCAAACATCCCTTGTTATTCCAGCGTGGTCTAGGAGTAGGAAGGAGTCTCTCCCCTCTAACAAGGCAATTAAGAAGCCGGCTCTGCCTCCTTGCTGGATACAAAAGGGTCAAACTGAAAGTTATTGAATGCCCTCCCACCTATTTAGAGAACAAGAATTTACAGACAGGAAATTCCTTTCTTTTCCCCCAATGTCAGGCCAGCCTCCAAAATTTATTCCAGCATCTCTCCGTGCTATGTGTTTCTTTTTTTGGGGGGAAAAATAATCAGATTTATTTATTTTTTGCTCCATAATTATGCGCAATGCACAGCTCCCTGCTGATACTGCTTGGTGTCTTGCGTTTCCGGGCAGTTAATGGCTAGATCTGCCGAATGCTTCCCGCTCCATGTTCAATTCCACCGAAGCGGTGGGTGCCCTTCTTCTCCGAAAACCACAAATCCTTTGAACCATAATCTCATGCTGTTTAGATTATTGAGCTCTGGCGCTCTTTGAAATGATAATAGTTCCTCATTACGGAGCAGCGATAGGATTGGCTTCTATAACAAGAATGACTGACTGGGGTTTGGGTTAGTTTGTTGTGTTTTTCTCCAACACAGAGGAGATCAGCCACACTGTGGCAGCTAATTAAAAGAGAAATCTTTACATATGGTATTCTAAGCCATTGACTGCCATTTATAATATAATTAATCTCTTACCAAAAAAAGAAGAAATGTTTGCTCATTACAGAAATGAGTCATTGGCACCAACTCATTAACAAACAAGCTGTGGCATATTGATATGTATATACTGATTTCTCTTAGCAGTCAGGAAAGCCATATGCTACCACTGAGGAATTTGTTAAACCCTGATAATGTGTTTTTTTAATGCTCTCTTTTGAGAGCCTACATGCGCTACCTTGTTGGCTCATCTGTGTTGTATCTGTAACAGTGTGCCTTGATTTTCTTTGAGCTTCTTAGAATGTCTTTGTAATGATTTCATGTTTTGGTGTGTCTGTTTCTTTAAATGTTTAGTGTGACTGCAGTAATGTAAGGAGAGTGATAGAGGGAGATAAGTGTGATGTGATTGGCTGATAACTGAGAGTGTGGGAGGAGAGATGTCTATGAGGTGATTCTGTATTCTTGAAGAGACAAGTGTGGAGAGTTTTTGTAAGAGTCTGTGTGACAGAGGAAGCAGCTGGAGTTTAGTTTAGCCTGTGTGGCTATGAGAGAGAAAGTTCAGCCTGTGTGGCTATGAGAGAGAAAGTTCAGCCTGTGTGGCTATATGAGCAAGAGAGTAGCCTGTGTGGCTATATACGAGCAAGAGAGTTCAGTCTGTGTGGCTATATATATATGAGAGAGAGTGATAAGCCTGTCAGAGTTATATTTTCTTTCTTCAACATCAGTTCGAAAATATCCATAAACTTATTTTGTTCTTTTATAAATAAATCGTTATTTGTTTTAAACTTATCCCAGCAATCAGAACAGTCCTTCCTCAGGGCCACATAGTCCTCTGAAGCGCCCAGACACTGGGTCATTCCACCAAAATAGAGAAATTTGGATTTTTTAATTCCTTGTGGCGGCAGAAATCTACTAACTTCATATACACAGAGTGTGGTTTTAAGGAGAAACAGTCTCCCCAGTAAGCAGGACGCCACAGTCTTTGTTTGCAAGTACACAATCTTAATATGTGACATATATGAAGTGTTAGCAGAGATGGAAACTTTTTGTCCTACATTGTTTTTTCAGCCTATTCTAAATACTAGATAGGGTGCGCTAGTGTGTCCAGTTATGCTAAGGGTCAGTGACTCAATGGGGTTATCTGCATGCAGTCTCATGTTGTTAGAGATGCTGCAGCTATATATGCTCCCACATGACAAAACAACATCTCTGTTCAGATATTAAGGACCATCCACACATGGTCAGGTTCCCACAAATCACAACACAGTTTTGCAAAGCAGAAACAGAGGGCCAAGCAGACAACTGGAAACCCCCCCCCACACACACACATTTTCAAGGAACAAACTGTGGTCAAAAACCACCTCAGTTTGTTCCTAGGTGTAAGCCAAATGGTGGAATTCTGGCTGGGCCAGGTCTGCCTAGTTATTTTATAGGACAGGTACGACCTAGCTAGTTGTTATTACCTTGGGGTTTCGTTTAACCTTTTACTTTCTGATAGGTTAACAGAAAACAATATAATATTTAGAAAATTAAAATTTCAGCTTTCTTATTATACTCACAAGATTACACGCAAACCAATAGACTGTAGATGTATTGGTTCTGTACTTATGTCTAGTTCTTATTTTATGCCTGTGGCACATTGCACCAGTCTAGGTTATGGTAAATAAATATTGGTGATCTCATATCATCTGTGGGGCTTCTTCTTTTGAGTTAGAATTCCAGCCCTGAGGCCAAACGACTCCAGGAACTGGCCTGAGCACCCAAAAGAAGACACACACACCCCGAGCAATTGCCAACTTTATTGTAGTTTGGTATTCCATAGAAATTCCATATCCATTTACATATTTTGTTTCAGCTAGGATTGAAGACTTAGGGGTTAGCGTGCGGACCATCAAGGAATGATGGCATTGGAAATGTACCTTAAAATCCGATAGGGTGTAGATTGCACATAAAATGATCTATATATTTGCATCAATCACAAAATTGTTTTTTTGAGTAAAGATTTCGCTTTTCACTAACTAAACGTTGGACAGAGCTGTTCAGCACCCTTGTAGCTAAGGGGGTCTAGCAGACATGAGAAAAGATCTTCTATTAAAGAGTTCAACTGTTTAAATCGTGAGAGGGAGGACAGGGAGGGTTGCATCAGTGCTTAGTTCTCATGGCCCTTTCTTACATGCCCAGGGAAATGCTGATCACCACTTTGGGGTCAGGAAGCCATTGTTCTCCAGACCAGTTTGGGCAGGGATCCTGGAGGGTTTCCCCCCCATCTTCTGGGCATGGAGCAGGGGTCACTGGGGGCATGTGGGGGGTATTTGTGAATTTCCTACATTGTTCAGGGGGTTGGACTAGATGACCCTGGAGGTCCATTCCAACTCTATGATTCTATGATTCTAATGTTATTTTCAGTCTAGTAGGAATGAAAACAAATGCAAGGTCCTTGGGTGGCTCTCCAGAGATTTTTTTTTAAGAAAATGGCATATTTTAAAGGCAGTGGTTGTAGCTGCTTTTTACAATACCTTGAGGTGATTGCAGAGACAGGTCTTTCTGAGGAATAATTACATGTCTCTTCCCTGTGTTGTCCCTTCAGTGGTTCTTTTTAGAGATCAAATGGAAGTTTTCATCGTATACCAAGTGAAAGAGCTAAGGATATAAGCCAGAGCTCTGCTGGATCAAACCAGTCATGTAGGGTTACCACCAGTTCTGGGTTGGGAAATACCTGGAGATTTTGGGGGGTGGAGCCTGAGGAGAGCAGGGTTACGGAAAGGGAGGGACCTCAATAGGGTATAATGCCATAGAGTCCACCCTTCAAAGCAGCCATTTTCTCCAGGGGAACTGATCTTGGTGATATGGAGACCAATTGTAATCGTGGAAGATCACCAGGTGCCACCTGGAGTTCGACAATCCTAGACCAGTGGTCTATCTTCTAGGCTAACATCCTGATTTCCCTGGAAGGCCTACAAGTAGGGCCCGAGCCTTCCCCAGTTGCCCACCAGGGAAATGTCCTTTGAAGGTTAACAGTCTTGGACCATGAAGGGTTCAATTTGCCATCATGGCCAGCAATAGATACAGCATTCAGTAACTATCCCTTCCTCTGTACAGTGGTAGACAATCTCTTTTTCCAAGCATGCCGCCAGTCAGTTCCTAAGTATGATAGAGTACCATTCCAATACGCACTATGTACAATGCCCTCTTCTGTGGTATTGATTTTAGAGTAGTGAGCATAAAATCATGTTTCGGAGAGGCAAGGAGAGGTATAGGTTGGGGATGCCAGCCTCCAGAATTATAGTTCATTCCCAGACTACATAGACCAGTTCACAATGCAAGAACTGAAATTGCTGAGTGGTCCAGTTAGAACAGATAAAAGGAAGTACTTCTTCACCCAAAGAGTGATTCACACATGGAATTCACTGCCACAGGAGGTGGCAGCGGTTATAAGCATGAACAGCTTCAAGAGGGAATTAGATAAGCATATGGAGCAGAAGTCCATCAGTGGCTATTAGCCACAAGGTATAGATAGGAACTCTCAGTCTGGGGCAAGTGATGCTCTGTCTTCTTGGTGCTTGGGGGGGGGGCAACAGGGGGAGGGCTTCTAGTCTCCTGGCCCCACTGATGGACCTCCTGATGGCACCTGGTATTTTTGGCCACTGTGTGACAGAGTGTTGGACTAGATGATCCAACATTGGCTTCCCTTATATTATTAGTTCCCCTTCAGAAAATGGATTTGGGGGAGGGTGAACTCCATGGCATTGTACCCCACTATGTTCCCTGTCCTCCCCACACTCTACCTCCAGGTCTCCAGGAGTTTCCCAACCTGGAACTGATAACCCTTCCCCCCACCCCCACCCCAACCCCATCAGTGGCCAGAGAAGATCTGATCAAGATGGGTAGCTGTGTTATTCTATCTGTAGCAGTAGAAAAGAGCAAGAGTCCAGTAGCACCTTAAAGACCAACAAACTTTGTGGCAGGGTATAAGCTTTTGTGAGTCACTGCTCACTTCTTCAGATACAGCTAGAACATGAATCCATCTGTCCTATATATTGGAAAGTGGAGTGATTTCAGATGCCAAATGACATTAGCAGGAAAATTACAATAGTGGGTGAATGGCAATAGTAGGCGTGATTGGATTAGGTATGATATGCATTAGGGTAGTAGGCGTGGAGAAATCAGCATTGGTACTGAGATAGGAAAACCGAAGTCTTAATTTAGTCCAGGAGGAGCTTTTGGCTTGTATGCTGCAGAATTGGCTGCCTGTGCTTGCAGTAAAGTTTGGGGTTTCATAGGATGGGGGCTGTCACTCAAGTGGAGTAGCAGCTTTATAAAACAGATGTGGCTGTTCCTCACCCAACCATTAATCAGGAATCTGCAAGGATGTACATGGAGTGACAATAGGGCAGTTCAGCTGGGAGAGTCAAATAAGGTTGAAGACAGATGTAACACAGAAGCAAGATGAAGACAGAGATAATGTGGCAATTGACGGGAGGACACACTCCTTGCTCCAAAATGTATGCGTTTTCAGGGTAGCAGATGTAATGTTCAAGCCGCTTCCCAGTATAAAGAAATGTGACATCTGTTTTTGCCCTGAACATAATTTCTTTGTCGTCATTTTTCGTTTTCTTCTCTTTTCTTCCTTAAAAAAAAAGAAAAAGTACAAAGAACACAGATTGAAACCCAGATCTGACATGACTCAATATCCTTTCTCATTTATAAGATAGCTGCCTTTTTAACAAGCTGAATGCTTTAAATATACTGGGAGCGATTGGGAAGTGTTGACATCAGCTGTAAAAGATTGGTTTAGAAGAGGAGATGGAGATGTTCATTTATCAGGTTGTCAACTCTGAGGCTCTGCAATTCACGGAGAGTTGCCACTTTTGTTCCGAAGGAGGGTTGCCTTATGCTCTCCTTGCTCGTGGTGGCCCTGCGTGGCAGTCTTGTGATAAAATATGTGCATATTCTTTCTTTGTGGCTGCACCCCCATTCTAAATGCAGAACCGTCTTCAGTTGAGGGAGGACTAATTTTTAACTGGGGTCATATTCTGCATTGAGCAGGAGGTGAAGCATAAGCCCTGTTGACTGCCCCTGCTGAGTTGTTCCCCTACAGACTGAGACCTGGGCAAAGGGCTCTTTAACCCCCTCCTCCCCAGTGCTGAGGCTCTGGCACAGTTTTCAGTGTTCACTTGGGAACAGGTCAAACTAGAGGCCACATTATTATTTATTGTATGGCAGAGTTACACATAGGAAGCCTATAATAATGTAAAATATGTAATCAAGTTGATACAACAGGTATGCAGACTGACTAGGCAATTCCCTTAACTAGTAATACCTAAATTTTCAATCCACTCAATCGCAGCTGGGGGAGAGTTCTGAGAGCTCCATCACATCACCCTGGAAAGCACGACGCTTGCATTCCTGTGGCGGATGGAAAATAGTTTGGGGGGCTGCACCACAATTGCATTCGGATTAAAAATCTGGAAGTGGCCTAAGGACCATCTGGTCCAACCTCCTGCACCATGGCATCCCTGACAAACAATAGTCCAACCTCCACTTATACACCTAGGAGGGAGAACCCACAGGTAATTGGTTCCACCTCTGAACTGCCTGTATTGTTAAAAAGTATTTCCTAATATCTTGTGGATATCTTCCCACCTGTCATTTGAACCCATTTAAGACCAGCACCTTTCTGTTTCTTTTCACAACCCTGAGGAAAGGACGGAGGCCTGTAAGACCACAGAACAGACTAGCTCATTTGACCACACATACCTTGGGGTGCAACTACACAGCATGCCCAACATGTAGGGTTGCCAAACCCCCACCCCCCGGTAGAGGTGGGGATCCCATGCTGCCTGGCCCCACCACTCCCCTACAATTAGCTGGTTGGTGGGGGGAGCTTATCCTGAAAAAGAGGGAGGCCCAGCCAACATTTATTTATTTATTTATCAAACATGCAGTGACATATCTATGTCACTGCCCACATGACCTGGAAGTGACGTTGGGGATGTTGAGTTGATGCTCTGGTATTGGGGCAGAAACTCTATGGTGGAAGCCAAATTTGCCACAAAGATTTTGCCTTAATACCAGAGTGTCGCCCCGACGTCCCCGACGTGATGACATCACTTCCAGGTCACGTGGGTAGTGACATCGACATATGGCTGCACATCAGCTGGGCCTCCCTCCTGCTCCCAATAAGTCCCCCATCCCTCACCATTTGCCAGGAGGGACCCGGCAACCCTTTCAACATGTCCAGGTGTATTGTGTCGTTACATCCCAAGTTTGTCATTTGGGGTGCCTCGGTAACCTGATAAAACCAGCACTCATCCGCCTTGCAAAAGCTTCTGTGCTTGGCCCCTGGAAGAAACGATTTTCTCAAAGAGATGGAGCATCTCTTTTCAAAGCCTCGACTAAGAGCTGCTATGCTGACTTGGATGGGCCCAGGCAGGCTCGATCTCACCAGATCTCGGAAACTAAGCAGGGCAGCAGAGGATCGGACTCGAAATAATGTGTTTAAATTAAAGGCGGGAAGGTAGGGGATGAATATTAGGAAAAACCTTTTCACAGTCAGAGTTGTGCAGCAGTGGAATGAGCTGCCTAGGGAGGTGGTGAGCTCCCCCTCCCTGGCAGCCTTTAAGCAGCGGCTGGACCAACACTAGTCAGGGATGCTCTAGGCTGATCCTGCACTGAGCAGGGGGCTGGACTAGATGGCCTGGATGGCCCCTTCCAGCTCTGGGATTCTAGGATTCTAGGGTCAGGCCTGGTTAGTACTTGGATGGGAGACCCCCCCAAGAAAGTCTGGGGCAAACTACACAGTGTTTGTCTCTTGCCTTGAAAACCCTATGGGATTGCCATAAGTCGGCAACCACTTGGCCACACTTTCCACCACCGCAAAGCACCACTTGGCTCTGCTGCCTCAGGAGGAAGCAGGGAAAGCGTGTAAATAAGGATGCCGCAGTGAGGACGGCCTCAAAGAGGGCCCCAGACGTGGCTGACCTGAAACCGTGTCATTCCCACCCCCACCCCCCCGGTCTCTTCCATTGCTTCTGTCCTCTGTGCGTTCAGGCCCCATGAAAAGGTTCTCACAAGAATCTCCCTTACAGCTTTGATCTGGTAGAGATGCAATTAGAAGAGAGTTTGCAGAGAGCAGAAGTCCTCAAGCATCGTAACAGATAGGGGGCCCAAGTAAGAGAAGACAAGTTGGTCTCTTAGTAAAAAGCATCTTTAGAGGTACAGCCACAGCACGCCTTCTTTGTCAAACGCAATTTGCTGTTTTTAACTTCTTTGGGCAGGAGGGAAATCCCCCTCCCCGCCCCAGGCCTCCACTTAGGCTCCTTTCACAGCAAGACCCATCAGTATTGACATGTTTTTCACGCTCTGGTTCCTCCTTTCTGAAATGATACTGGGGAGCCGGTAAGAGATGAGAAGCTGTTATCACCTCTCCAAGGAGCTTTTAAATGAATTACTTTCAGGCCTATCCCCAGGTTTCCCGCCCTCCGTTGGCCCGGCTGGTGTTCTCTGACATTTCCATCTGTGGCTTCCCTAAAGGAAAGGTCGCCTTTGCGCCCGGAAGCCAGTGAAATATTGACTTCCCCAGCTCCGTTTCATTCACTCCCTCAGCAAGAAGGTAGGACATGATGGCTTATTTTTAAGTTAAACTGGGACGCCAAACTCATCTTGAAATGGGGGCTCTCTGAGACCAGAGCTAAAGGGCCTCCCGACATGTAAGAACGCAGCCATGTTCTTATGGAATAGAATCATAGAGCTGGAAGGGACCTCTAGGGTCATCTAGGCCAACCCCCCGCACAATGCAGGAAATTCACAAACCCCCCCCCCCCCCCACAGCCTGCAGTGACCCCTGCTCCATGCCCAGAAGATGGCAAAAAACCTCCAGGATCCCCGGCCAAATAAGGGTGGAGAAAAATTGCTTCCTGACCCCAAAGTGGTGATCAGCATTTCCCTGGATGTGTAAGAAAGGGCCACAAGGACTAAGCGTTAATGCAACCCTTCCTGCCCTCCGTCTCATGATCTGCCTAACTTCACAGAATCAGCATTGCTATCAGGTGGCCATCTAGCCTCTGTTTGAAAACCTCCAAAGAAGGAGAGCCCACCACCTCTTGAGGAAACCTGTTCCCCTGAGGAACTGCTCTAACGGTCAGGAAGTTCTTCCTCATGTTTAGCCAAAAGCTCTTCTGATTTAATTTCAACCCGTTGGTTCTGGTCCGACCTTCTGGGGCAACAGAAAACAACTCTGCAGCATCCTCTATAGGACAGCCCTTCAAGTACTTGAAGATGGTTATCATATCACCTCTCAGTCCTCTCCTCTCCAGGCTAAACATACCCAGCTCCTTCAACCTTTCCCCATAAGACTTGGTCTCTAGACCCCTCACCATCTTTGTTGCCCTCCACTGGACATGTTCCAACTTGTCTATATCCTTCTTCAGTTGTGGTGCCCCAAAACTGAACACAATCCTGCACCATTGCAAGGGGCAGGAGCAGATAGATCATGAGGACTGGAGTCACAGAACTCATTGGTTGGAGCCTTCTGGTGAGTTGCTGAGTCTCATCTCCTGGGTACTGATCCTCCAAAGCAGGGGTTCCCAGTGTGGTGCCTCTGGGCACCATGGCACTAACCAATACCTTTCCCGGTGCCCGCCAAGGAAGGAGTTTTAGAAAGTGGGTGGGGCTGGGTGGGTCTTTTGCCCAACAAGGCTTCTAATTGGCCATTGGAGATCTGAATGACTGTGCAGATTTGTAAGAAAATATTGCTTTGGCAGCAGCTGCAACCACAGCTCAAGGGTCTTCAGTGTGTGACTGAAGGTAAGCTGCAGCAGTCATTTTGTGGTTGGTTCCGCCTCCTTCAGCAGCCATTTTATGGCTGTTCCCACCACAGTGTGTCAGAATTCCAAAGGTTCCCGCAGGCTTAAAACAGTGCAGGACTTCTGCTTTATAGAAGTACCTTTTTCTGACCCGGCAGCTGCTTTTTTGGAAAGACCTGATGCTAGTACGCTTTGCTGAGTGAATATCAGGAGAGCAAGTCAAGGTCACTCAACATTAGAGGGTTCTTCTTCAGCACAGACACATTCAGAGACCCTACCCTACCTACAAAAGCATCTTGGAGCCCAGCCTCAAACTGCTGTAGCCCTGTATATAATCGGGTGAACAATAGCATGTCCATTGCTTCTCAGTTTGGTGTAGTGGTTAGGAGCGTGGACCCTAATCTGAGAGAACTGGGTTTGGTTTCCCACTCCTCCCTGTGCAGCTACTGGTGTGACCTTGGGTCAGTCACAAGTCCTTTCTGAGCTGTTCTCTCAGGAGCAGTTCTTGAAAGAGCTTTCTCAGCCCCACCTGCTTCACAGGGTGTTTGTTGTGTGGAGGAAAAGAGAAAGGAGATTGTAAACTGCTCTGAGACTCCTTCGGGTAGTAAAGAGTGGGGTATACATACAATTATTTCTTCTCCTTCTCCTTCTTCTTCCCTAGACTTCAGGTGAACATTTCTGCAACGACTCCTATTTTCCTCTGTTGAAGTCTTTACTCATAGGTGGACATTCTGCTACCTCCAGAACTTCATGGTCGACCCCTGGAAGCCCTAAAAATGCAGATTCACACATTCAGTTACTTCCATTGTCTTCTGTAGTAATCAGAATTCATAGGATAACATTGTGGGGTTCTGCTTCAACTAGGCTGTCGAAAGAGGTTGTTGAGTTTGGTTGGCGAGCTGGGTGCGGTTGCCAACTCCCTTCTCCAGATCCGCAGACCCCAGGGCCTTTCCTGTAGTTCTGTCATGGTTAAAGGGTGAAGGGTGAAGTGATCTTAAATTTGCTGTTAGCGGTGCCTCCTTCAGGTTTCAAGCAGAGTTTGTGACATCAAGGGTTGTTATGCAAACAAACAAACAAAATCCCTTAGTGGTATATTAGTTTGGGCATTCATCACATTTTTATCGTGAAGTTGCTCCAAGCAGTTCACAGATACATCAAAGTCCTGCTGGATCAGACCAGTGAGGGTCCATCTAGTCCAGCATCCTGTCTCACACAGGGGCCAACCAGTTCCTCTGGAGAGCCAGCCAGCAGGGCATAGGGGCTGAGGCTTTCCCCTGATGTTGCCTCCTGGCTCCGGGATTCAGAGTATTCGTGCCTCTGGATGTGGAGGTTCATTTTGGTCACCAAGGCTAGTAGCCACTGATAGACTCCATGAATCTATCCAATCCCCTTTTAAAGCTGTTTATTCCTGTGGCCATCATGACATCCTCTGGTAGTGAATTCCACATTTTAATCACTCTCTGTGCAAAAAAGTATTTTTTGTCCGTTCTGAATCTACTGCCCATCAGCTTAATGGGATGCCCTTGAGTTCTAGCATTTTGGGAGGAAAAAAGTCCTCTGTCCCCTCTCTCTACCCTGTGTCTAATTTTTTAAACCCCCATCCTTCCCCCCCCCCCCCCGGTTGTCTCTATTCCTAAATTGAAAAGTCTCCAATTCTTCAGCCTTTCCTCACAGGGAAGGTGCTCCAACCCCCTAATCATCTTGGATGCCCTCCTCTGTACTTTTTCCAGCTCTGCGATGTCCTTTTGGAATGACAGTATTCCAAATGAGGCTACACCATAAGATTATACAGGGACATTATAAGAAGAAGAAAAAGAAGAAGAGATTGGATTTATACCCCGCCCTTCACTACCCAAAGGAGCCTCAGAGTGGCTTACAAACTCCTTTCCCTTCCTCTCCCCACAACAGCCACCCTGTGAGGTAGGTGGGGCTGAGAGAGCTCTGACAGAAACTGCTCTTTTTCAAGAACAGCTCTTATCAGAACTACGGCTTGCCCAAGGCCATCCAGCCAGGTGCAAGTGGAGGAGTGGGGAACCAAACCCAGTTCTCCCAGATTAGAGTCCACGCACTTAACACCAAATTACCTGTTTTATTTTGAGTCCCTTAATAATCCTCCATTTCCACTTCCCTTTCCCTCCAAACTTGATGGACTTTTTAAAAGGTAACAAGTAAAGGTAAAGGTTCCCTTGCTTGAAAGCCAGTCGAATCCGACTCTAGGGTTGCGGTGTTCATCTCCGTTTCAAAGCCGAAGAGCCAGCGCTGTCCGAAGACATTTCCATGGTCATGTGGCCGGCATGACTAAACGCCAAGGCGCACGGAACGCTGTTCCCTTCCCACCGAAGTGGTCCCTATTTATCTACTTGCAATTTCTCGCTTTCGAACTGCTAGGTTGGCAGGAGCTGGAGCTAGAGACGGGAGCTCACTCCGTCATGCGGCACCCAGGTCTCGAACTGCTGAACTACCGACCTTCCACAGCCTGCAGTTCAGCCTCTTAACCACTTGGGCCACCGCAGCTCCTATCTTTAAAAAGGAAGCATTTAGTAATTATCAAGCACCTTTATGCTTACCCCTGATGTTCTGCATGAGGAAAGGAAGGACAGAAGAAAAACAAGAACAAGGAGATGAGCTTAGCTGATCAGCAAGTGAGGGGGGAGAAGACAAATGTTCAGACGGGAGGAAAAGGAGAGAAAAAGTAAGTCTGAAGGAAGGCCCTTTTTAAATGGTGGATATAAATAAAGTCGGCAGGTCTCCAGGTGGGTGGGAGCATAATTCCATCAGTAAAGCGATACTTTAGAATGTACATCTGTATGCAAAGAGCCACAGCAGAGGCCAAGTACCAAATATAATCTTTCTCCCCCACCCACCCTTCTCAATTCTCCTCACAGCACAAGAGTCCAGTCGCACCGCTCACTTCTTCAGTGCCTTGCAAAACCTCATGCCCTGCCAAATTTTGTTCGTCTTTAAGGTGCTCCTGGACTCTTCCTCTTTTCTGTTGCTACAGACAGACTAACACGGCTCCCCATCTTGATCTACCTCAGAGCACAGGCATGGAGTGTATTTTAACATTTGTCTAGCTCAGCCCCCTTGGTAAATAATGGTTTTCAGACACACACACATCAGCCATTGTTAGCAGCCAAGGAAGAGCCTGCGGAATTAGGTGCCAGCGCTGTTCCATGCGCCGCCTGACCAGCTCGCTGGAGCTGCTCTGAGCTGCCAGTCAGAGATCGGCAGGCTTCGATTTCAGATGCAAAAGCTGTCAGAAGAAAAGAGTTTTGTGTTGTGGAGAATGAGCAGGGAGGGGTATCAGATACCAGGCCCGGCGGGTAACACAGCGGAATCCAGCAGGTTTCCCTGATGGGTTTTTATTATGTGATTCCTCTGCGTACAAAACAAAAATTGAATTCTTCAGCGCAGACAGCATGCTTCCTTCTCTTCAGTCCATTTTCCCTGCCTGTATTTTTCTTTCTTTCACTGTCATTTCCCCTTCTTTATTTCCTGTCACTCTCCCGCTCTCCTTTCCTTTTTTTCTTCTTCTTTCTCTGTCATTTCCCTTCCTTCTTCCCTCCTTTTCAAAGTTCCCTCTATGTATACAGCCTTCACAAGGAGTTGCAAAATTCCTGGAGATTTGAGAGGGGAGCCTGAAGAGGGTGTGGCTTGGGGAAAGGGAAGGGACCTTTTTGGGGTATTGTGCCTTGGAGTCTTTCCTTGGAGGCAGCCATTTTCTTCAGGGAAACTGATCTCTGTCCTCTGGAGAGGAGTGTAATTTCACTTAGCTGTGCATCTGACGAGGGGACTGCGGGCCAGTCACACTTTCTCAGCCCCTACCTACCTCACAGGTTGTTGTGAGGATAAAATGGGGAACGGTGTATGCCTGGAGCTTGGCAACCCTAGCGGACAGCCCCTTCCCGATCAACCTTTCCGTCCTTTTTTCAGTCGTCACAGGAAAAGGCACGCTAAGAGTGCTTGACGGTCTCTCATTATAACGCCCAGTGCTGCTCAGAGGCCAGGCCTGTGGAAACTGTTGCCCATCAAGCCAAAGGTGGACCACTGGCCAGAGAGCGTGGCCATGCTGCTGGTTCCTGCGGTTCATGGCAAGCAGCAAAACCAGGGCAGTAATGGGTGGGGTGCCAGAAATAGTTGGTAGGCTGTATCTTCCGGAGTTGCTGAAGCTAGGTGTGATCTGTCTTGGAGTTGGAGGACTTTGGCACTATCTGCTGCCTCAGACTTGAGAGATGGCACCAAAGAGTTTAGAGAGACAGAGAGGTCAGGACACACAGAACATCCTTTCCTTCCTGCTATCTGACCCTTTCCTTTGAAGTAGAATGCTAAGGCTGTGGTCACACTGTCTAAATAATCCACCTTCAATCCACTTCCGATGCACTTTCCAACTGGATTTGACTTCCGCACTGTGTCTTCGGTCACTCCTTTTCCCCTATAGCTTTGCGAACTGGCAAAATCCAGTTGGAAAGTGCATTGAAAGTGGATTATTTAGTATGTGTGACCACAGCCTTTGAGGTCATTTCCTCCATTTCCACTCCCTCCTCTCTTCCCTCTCACACGCACACAAACAGAGTGCACGATCTCCATCCATCTAGTTAGTTAGAACGGGTAATCTTATCCCTATCTCTTACCTGCACTCTCCAGTAAACAAACAAATACCTTTATTGGCATAAAATATTAAACACTCTCCAGTATGCATTTCCTTTAATAAAACTTGCTTGTTAGTTTTAGAGCTGATTACTGACTCTGTGTAACTTTGTAAGTCTGCTGCCCACACGTAGTCCCAACTTCTCTGTGTTAAAGCCTTTGAACGCTCTGCTACTTTTCTCAGGGTTCCCTGGCAGTGTGCTCCCTCTAAGCTGTGGAGTCTTGTGAGCAAAAATTCTAGTTTGTGAGCTGCTGGCATTAAAGTTGTGAGTGAGCGATTTGGTTACTGCATCAATTGGTTTGCTCTGGAACCCTCCTTCCTGAGCTAAGACAGAAATGTTTGAGCCGGAGGCTAAAAAACTGTGAGCTAGCTCACACTATCTCAGCTTAGAGGGTCCAGAGAATTCTACACATGCAGCCGCATGGAGCAGTAGAATGGATTTTGTCACTTTGGGCTGTAGGTTCGGGAGGAGATACCATTTTTTAATACTCCCCCCTGTATATTTATTTATTTATATTTATTTATGAAGTCAATTTATATCCCGCCCTCCTTGCGTAGCAGGCTCAGGGCGGCTTACAGTAGGTTAAAATACGTTAAAACACAGATGCATTGAAGCAATGCAATAACATAGTATGCAACAAACTCCCTTCACGTAAAAGACGAATGCAACAGGTGACGGTGAATTTTTTTCTCTCTGGTCTGCTAAGTTTTCTTTAAAAACATTCTTCAGAGAGATTTTTTTGTCTTTTACTTGGAGGGGCGTTTTTTTAAAATAAAGGAATCCAACCCCTCTAGTCGGAAGTGGTGCAGTCTGTCCTGGCACCTCCGGATTTCACTACCGCATTTTGACCATAGATCAGGTCTGAGCCAATGCAGTATAGTAGTTAGAGTTTTGTATTAGGACTGGGGAGACCTGGGTTCAGATCCTTGCTCCGCTACGAGTCTGGCTAGGCAATCTTGGGCCAGTCGTTCTCTCTCACCCCTTGCCTACCTCAGAGGGTTGTTGTGAGAATAAAATGGGGGACTGTGCCTGCTTCCTCTGAGCTCCCCAGAGGAAGAGAGGAATAGAAATGCAGTGGGTAAGCAGACTGTTCTCTCCATCTACACGTCACAAAGTCTTTGCGTTGGCTGGGAAACAACACCAAGGCTTCGCACTGTACGTCTGATGGGAGTTTTGTGGTTCCCAGATTCACCCTGTTCACAGCTTTAGTTTCCCACCCTCTTTGCTACTTTCGTGTCCTCGAACTGCCCCATGGTGCAGCTATGGGCTGCGTTATTAAAAATCTTGTTACTTACGTGGCAACAGTGGGAGGGCTTCTGGAGTTCTGGCCCCACTGGTAGACCTCCTGATGGCACCTGGTTTTGGGCCACTGTGTGACAGGCAGTGTTGGACTGGATGGGCCATCGGCCTGATCCAGCATGGCTTCTGTTATGTTCTTAACACTTAAGTTTCTTGATGGAGTCTGTAGCGGATATTGTAATGTATCGACGGAGCCTCAGGAACAGTGACCTCAGCAATGCCTTATCGAGTCCTGCTACACCGTGCCTGAGACAAGAATAAGTTTTAAAATACTTCAAGGTGAGAAAAGGAGAGGCCTGGCTTGTTGAGTGATAACAGTGGATCTGAAGTCAAGGTCATTGGCTACGATAACAGTGAATGAAAAGTAAGCAAAAGGCTCTCCCTGGCCTTCCACAGAGATGGAGGAAGCATTTTTTCCCCACAGAAAGGCATCATTACGAGCTGCCCCGCCAACTGACCTCACCTTGTTAGGAAATGAAACGTATGGGGGTGAGTCGTCCACCAGGGCTAGTGGGGCCTTAACCTTGGCCGTGAGCTTCAGACACATCTGAGGCAGTTCAAGAAAGTTTGGTACGGTCAGATTCTGCCTCCAAACTTTTTTTTTCCCCTGGAGGCACAAATTGCTAAATTCATGGAATTGTTGAAAGGGATTTGGGAGCTCTTAAGGGATCTCAATAAGGCTTTTCAGCATTAAAACAAAGCATCTCGTTTAATTTTGCACATGGGAAACCATGTATGCCTGGCTCTTGGCAACCCTAGGGACAGCCCCTTCCCTGTGAACCTTTCCATCCTTTTTTCAGCCGTCACAGGAAAAGGCATGCTAAGAGTGCTTGATGGTCTCTCATTATTTTATTTTTTATTTTTATTTATCCTTAGATTTGTATCCCGCCCTACCCCTGAGGCTGCTCAGTGCTGCTCAGTACACCCAGTGCTGCTCAGAGGCCAGGCCTGTGGAAACTGTTGCCCATCAAGCCAAAGATGGACCACTGGCCAGGGATTGTGGCTGTGCAGCTGCTGGTGTGACCTTGGATCGGTTACAAGTTCTTTCAGAGCTGTTCTCTCAGGAGCAGTCCTCGAGAGAGCTCTCTCAGCCCCACCTACCTCTCAGGGTGTCTGTTGTGGGGAGGGGAAGGGAAAGGGATTGTAAGCCTCACTGAGACTCCTTCGGGTAGTGAAGGGCGGGGTATAAATCCAATCTCTTCTTCTCTTCTTATATCAAACCTCAACGATGCAGTCTTGTGTTGTATTATTTAATAACTTAGTTTATATCTTGCCTTTGTCCCCAGTGGGGACCCAAAATGGCCTACAGGGTTCTCCTCTCCTCCATTTTTATCCTCACAACAACCCTGTGAGGTAGGTTAGGCTGAGAGGGGGTGGCTGGCCCAATGTCACCCAGCGAGCTTCCATGGCAAAACGTTAGGGGTGCCAACTGTTTATTTAAAAAACACTGCACAGCCGGGTAGAAACAAGCTGCACAGCCTTGGTATACAGGCCAGAAATTGTGATTCACCACCTTTCAAGGCCCAGATATATGTTGCCTGTCAGACATGAACGGTAGAGATTGTTAGGTTCTACTGTTCTCTCTCTGAGCCATTTACATTCCAATTCTTGTACCCAAAGCTTTGTCTTTTTCTTAGCAGGCTGACGAAATCGCCTGTGTGGGCACACTGTGTCTATCGAGGCTTTTGTTCAGGAAAAAAAAGGCAGTGGGAACTTTCTGTCAGGACCACCTTTCCTTCTGATCTGCTCTTAGGGAGGTAGGGTTGCCAACACCCAGGTAGAGGCTGGAGGTCTCCTGCTATTGGACTCCTTTTGTAGCAGGTACTCCTTTGCATATTAAGCAACACACCCCTAATGTAGTCAATCCTCCAAGAGCTTACAGTAGCTCCTGTAAAAAGAGCTCTGTAAGCTCTTGGAGAATTGGCTACATTAGGGGTGTGTGACCTAATATGCAAAGGAGTTCCTGCTACAAAAAGAGCAATCTCCCGGAGACAGAGATCAGTCCCCCTGGGAGACAGTAGCCACTTTGGAAGGTGGGCTCTATGGGATTCTACCCCACTTAAGTCCCTCCCCAGCTGAAACCCCGTCCTCTTCATGCTCCACCCCCAGAATCTCCAGGTATTTCCCAACCCAGAGCTGGCGACCCTAAGAGAGGCTGCCATGGTGCCTGTATGAGGGCACTTTCTCCCACCCCACTCACCCAACTGGTTGCATTTCTAAAAAATGGAAAATGAGGAAGGATACGGGCACTCATATTTTCCTTCTGCTCTTAGTCTATTCTACGGGGGGAAAAGAAAAAGGCTTTGTCACGAAATCTTGACAAAAGCAACGCCAAAGGTCAAATTTCTAGGTGAAAGTAACTTCCTTGAATCCTGAGCCTCCCCCAGACTGGTAACAGCTAATGAGCCCTCAGGTTACATATAAAACATTTTACATGAAGAGGTAGGTTTTTTCACCCCTCTCCCCTGCGTTTGGCAATGTCTGAGCATCGACAACGCCACTTTTAGAGTCTTCCTTTGGGTCACATAAAACCTGGAGCAGTTGTATAAAGGAACCTTGAAAGTACTGGAGTTTGGAGGAGGTGACAGAGCGCACAGTATTGTATTCTGCATTGCATGCAGACTTAAGAATTGCAGTTTGGGCTGCCGATATGCATTCATTCATGGAAGCCTGGCATCAGATACCTGGCATGGGATTTAGCTTCTTAGGAATCTTGGTGTCCCCTTCCCTTTCTAAAGCACGTTTGTAATCTATGTGATTGAAGAAAGGGTCCAAAATACTGAGCCTTGTGGTTCATAGAATCACAGAATCACAGAGTTGGAAGGGACCTCCAGGGTCATCTAGTCCAACCCCCTGCACAATGCAGGAAATTCACAAATACCTCCCCCCACACCCCCAGTGACCCCTGTTCCATGCCCAGAAGATGACAGAAAACCTCCAAGATCCCCAGCCAAACTGACCTGGAGAACAATTGCTTCCTGACCCCAAAGTGGTGATCAGCATTTCCCTGGGCATGTAAGAAAGGGCCACAAGAACTAAGCACTGAGGCAACCCTTCCTGTCCTCCCTCTCACGATCTGCCTAAGTTCACAGAATCAACATTGCTGTCAGGTGACCATCTAGCCTCTGCTTGAAAACCTCCAAAGAAATAGAGCCCACCACCTCCTTGTTCCACTGAGGAACCGCTCTGTCAGGAAGTTCTGCCTAATGTTTAGCCAAAAATTCTTCTGATTTAATTTCAACCCATTGGTTCTGGTCTGACCTTCTGGGGCAACAGAAAAGAACTCTGCACTATCCTCTATATGACAGCCCTTCAAGTGCTTGAAGATGGTTATCAAAATAGATGGACGATTTTAAGCAGAGGCTGAACGACCATCTTTTGGGTATGTTGTAGGGCTATCTTTCGGCTACACTCCTGCAGAGTGCAGGGGGTTAGACTAGATGACTTGCAAGGTCCCTTCCAACTCTAACATTCTATGATTCTGTGGTTCAAAATAGATATATCTTCAAGGAAGACTGGGGCTGCTGTTAGAGAGGAAAGCAACGGCAAACCACCTCTGCTCATCAATTGTCTTGAAAATCCCATGAGGTATAACTTCACGTGGTCGCCATTAAGTGAGTTGTGACTCAATGGCACATTCGACATGCATAAGGTACAGGAGGTCTAGTCTTGTACATGTCACTTCAATCCAATATGCATTGGTATTATGCATTAAGATTATGATAATGAGTTTTACCTCCATCCTGCAATGTGGTTAACTGTCCACATCCAGCATTGCCGTGTGTATCTTTCCACGTGTGTCACTCCTTGCTTGCGTAGGGATTGGTCTTGTTCCAGATAGCCTGAGCACCTATGGTGTAGTGCTTAACTGTGGTTAAGTACAGTTTGGTGTAGTGGTTAAGTGTGTGGCCTCTAATCTGGGAGAACCGGGTTTGATTCCCCACTCCTCCACTCGCACCTGGCTGGATGACCTTGGGCAAGCCGTAGTTCTGACGAGCTGTTCTTGAAAAAAAGAGCACTTTCTGTCAAGAGCTCTCTGAGCCCCACCTACCTCACAGGGTGTCTGTTGTGGGGAGGGGGAAAGGAGTTTGTAAGCCGCTCTGAGTCACCTTTGGGTAGTGAAGGGCGGGGTATAAATCCAATCTCTTCTCTTCTTCTCTATGGGAATAATAATTACTAATAATTATTGTATGGTATTGTGTGTAGAATAGCCAGGAGATCCTAAGATTGTCTGGCAGACAGAAGTTCTAGCTGTTTTAGCCTTATGCACCACTGGATGGCGAGCGAGACTTGTTTTTAAGGCAAGAGACGTTTCAGAGGCAGTTTGCCATTGCCTGCCTCTGGGTCATAACCTTGGTATTCCTTGGAGGTCTCCTTTCCAAATACTATCTAAGGCCGACACTGCTTAGCTTCCAAGATCTGACGAGATTGGCCTAGCCTGCGCAAAGCCCTTGGGAAACCAACCTAGTTTCCTACCATAGAAAGGGGTAGGAAGCTGAGAACTGGTCAGATTAGAAGTTTTTCAACCTGGGATAGGTCCCCTGGAGAGCTGGAAATGGATCTGGTAAAGTCCCTGCTTAATACATTTGCCAGAATGGCACTGTTGTGAACAGGGTATGATTAGATTAATATCTGACTACACGAAACCTAGTTTAGTTTTCTTCCCTGCAAAGGGGTGTGTGTGTGGCAGAGTATTGCTTTCAGCCCAAGTTTCTACATGAGTGAGTTACCTGGTTTATGCCAGTTGTCATCTCTGTGCACTCAGAGAGACAGGGTCCCTCCCCCCCAAAAGTGCACAAACAGGAGCACTGACCAAAGTCCAGTTGATTTCTAAAACCCCCAGATGGGATGTGAAGAGACTGTGGAGTAAATGGCCCAAGTTCGTCAGAAACTATCTGGACAAAGTACGGACTAGAACTCGGGCTTCCCTTTCATAGTCGGGCCACTACATCACTGTGGCTAGTAGGAAGGCTCCCTGTCTGGAAGCGATTTGGGCCGTCCAGACTCTTGACCAATGTCTGTCGCCTGTCTTTAGTTAACACTGAGAACAGTTGTCATTCTGCTGCATTATGGGTGATGGGAAGTGCCGTCATGCCACAGTCGATTTATGGTGACTCCACAGAGTTTCCTAGGCAATAGACAAACAGAGGTGGCTTGCCCTTCCCTGCCTCTGTATAACTTAGGGTTGCCAGCTATGGGTTGGGAAACACCTGGAGATTTTGGGGGTGGAACCTAAGGAGGGTGAGGTTTAGGGAGGAGGGGTTACTTCAGTGGGGTATAATACCAATAGAGTCCACCTTCCAAAGCAGCGATTTTCTGCAAGCGAACCGATCTCTGTCTCCTGGAGATCAGTTCTAATAGTGAGAGATCTCCAGCCACCACCTGGAGGTTGGCAACCCTAGCATAGCTACCCTGGACTTCCTTGGTGGCTTCCCATCCAAGTACTAACCAGGACCGACCCTGCTTAGCTTCTGAAATAGGACGAGATTGGGTTAGCCCGGGCCATTTGGTCAGGGCAGTGATAATTGACATCCCATTAGTTGTTTTATGTTCAGGATTCAGACTAGATTTATTTATTTACCATTTTTAAAGGCACAACAGCATCCTGTGTAGAAATTATTGTACCCTGTAAAAATGGTGGTTGTATTTATTTTCTTCCTTCCTCCAAGGAATTTAAGAAGCCATCCCCAAAGGCTGATGCTTTGGGAGCTGATAAAAACCCTCCTAGCTAAACAGCACCTTATTTCTGCTTCGCAAATTAACAGCTAAGCAGTATGTCTCATGAAATAAGTCCAGGTTCTGTTAAAGAGGAAGGAAATGAAGATTATTGTGAACGGCATGAACTAAACGAAGTTGCCTGTTTCACTGTGAAAGAGAAATTTTCTCCCTTTGTCAGAGAGAGACTGTCTGAAACACTCCTGATCCAAAACAAGGAACATGCTTTGTATGAAGTCTGATTAAAGAATAATTCACCCACTTACATGGACACGGAATCCAAAACGAATTAATTCGCTTGGGTTTTGTGCAGGTTGCTTCCTTATAATTTAGCCATCACACTAGTAAATGCCCCGAAGTCCGTAAGATTGATAAAAGAATGAAAACAAAGAGGGTAGAAAATCCTACAAGCTCTCCTTAGCTTGGAAGAAAATGTGTTTGATGTTCAAAAGGAAAGGATTTGTACAGAATTGCACTTAAGCTGGAGTCGTTCCAAGCTGGAGAACTGCCTAATAGAAACTTTAACAATCCAATCAGATAATTGTAGAAATGAGAACCGTACTGTGGTATCTTGATGGAGAAGTGAAAGAGGAAGCTAATTGGACCTGTGGGGTGTGCCAAATAACTCCCCTGTTTCAGGCTGCTGTTTCTTGTTGCAAATCCCCCTACTGAGCAGCCTGAGAGATGCGCCAAGGGATTTTATTGATCTCACATACAAGCATTCGTCTTTGTTAGCCAAATGGGCCGTTGCCTGGCGCGTTTGTCCCAATCTGAAGAAGTGTGCTTGTGCAGGAAAGCTTATACCATGAATCAAACTTTGTTGGTCTTAAAGGAGCCACTGGACTCAAACTGTGTATGGAAAAACAACCAGTGAAGCTTCTGAAGTGAGCAAGAATCTTTATTCGGACCGAAGCATCAAAAGCCTGAATTCCAAAGACAAAGTTACAAGCTTTTTATAACCATGCACAAACAACTTTGGACGTGCGCGGATGTCCATACCTTTGCATAATATCACACAGCGGTCCATCCATCCATGGCTATGGTCTCTTAGTCTTCACCCGTTTTTCACTTCACCTTTTCAAGTCTCCATCTACGGTTTATCTTTTGCATTCTTTAACCGTTACATGTACTTCACTGTTTGTCTATTCCCTCATTAGTGTCTTCTGTTTCTCATCAGTATTTGACCATATAGGTAACTTGGTAAAGCTCTCGGTAACATTATAACCGTGCCATTAATTAAAAGGGTAGAATGGAATGCAGTCTTAAGAAGAAGAGAAGAGATTGGATTTATACCCCGCCCTTCACTTGGAGTCTCAGAGCGGCTTAAAAACTCCCTTCCCTTCCCCTCCCCACAACAGACACCCTGTGAGGTGGGTGGGGCTGAGAGAGCTCTTGACAGAAACTGCTCTTTTTAAAGAACAGCTCTTGACAGAACTACGGCTTGCCCAAGGTCATCCAGCCAGGTGCAAGTGGAGGAGTGGGGAATCAAACCCGGTTCTCCCAGATTAGAGTCCGCACACTTAACCACTGCACCAAACTGGCCGTTAAGCAGCTTTCTGGTTCATACCATACAGAGGAATTCTCCTGCTTTTTGCTATTCTGCAAGTTTTCTCTGTTGAGCTATCATTTCTCATCTTCAAGCAGAAGCTCAAAATGGAGTCTCTTTGGTCCTTGTACCACATCTTGAAGCTAGAAAAGCAGGGGAACAGAAGGAGGCACTTTTACCTGGTGCAGTAGGTGGGTGCCTATATAGTTTAACTTTATGATTGGTTTGCAAAGAATGGGCAGGAGGAGGTGCTTTGAAAACCTTTATCATCTCCGCTGTTCTGGATTTCTTTATTACTTCTACTTTACAAATAGAGGTGTTGGGTTGCATCCAAGCAATTTTTTGCTCGATATCACAGGAGTTGGTCTGCCGAGCATTAAGAATGTAAAAGATGCTTTGTATGATTCTACAGTATTGTAATTGGGCAGTTCTGGTGTCCCACTTTTGAGGAAGCTATGCGATACGGCAGCTGGAAGCTGGCAGGGCCATCGAGTGGATACACAAGTGGCGAGACGAGTTTTGCGAAGAGGAATTATATATATTGATGCCTGGACTTTTCACTGCTTGAGAAATTTGACTTGGACTGTTTCTAAAGGTTATTTATGTATTTGGACCACGTGTTCCGTTATTTTGTATTTTGGGGTTACTGATTTATATCATTATATTGTCTGTTGAACGTTTCTCGTTATTTTTGCACGGGTTTCATTTTTTAATTTAACAAAGGGCATGTGACCAAAGGAGCTTTTACGCTCCAGAACTTAGAACCCAAAATTCTTGTTGGCCTCTAAGGTGCTAATGGGGTCAAATCCAGTTGCTCAGTCTTGGCACTTCCCCTCCTTATTTCAGTCCTTGTCGCACATTGGTTTTGTACATGGAGGCCCCATGATTTCCAGTATCACCTTTGGAGGTCAAAGAGGACAGCTTCCTTCTTTTTTCACTGCCAGAAAAGTTAATTGGGTTCTGTAGAGCCAAGGATTATAAGGAATCCCAGAGAGAAAGAGTCTCTACTCAGAACAGAGAGCCTGTTGGCATTTTGAACTCTCGTGCATTTAATGTGGCATAAGCTTAGCCGGGCCACATGCATTTAGCAAAGCGGGCACTGGTCCACAAACATTTATTTAACAAAATGTATATCCCTCCTTTCCACCATCACAAGAGCCGCCAATTATTTGTTACAATGTATTTTTTAAAGTATTTAAGATGTCTCAGGAAGAGTTCTTGGTAAGAAACACAGAGCTGCCGCCCAAATGGCAGTCCTGTGTATTAGGTTCCATTCTCCCTTCTGAATCTTATTCTTCATCATTGCTGCTCACCTGCCAGGATTGATCAATATGCATGCGGGCTTTCTGAGCAGAGGAGGCGCATCCCTCCGTGAGTGGGGGCTCAACTGGGCTTAGCTCCAACCAATTTTCCACAGATGGGATCGCCCAGAAATCGATTCATTTGCGATGCGTCAGAAAGCGAAGTGTCGTCTGTTCTGTACCAGGGCGGGACAGGACCCACTGTCTCTGGGGGATGGCCTTCTGTTCTCATGGTCCCACAGGCACATGTACCAGCTCCCACCAATTCCTCTACTTACCAGAGTGCTAAGCAAGATCACGAAGGAACAACCTCAATGCATCCTCGTGGCACCATGATGGCCACGTCAGCACTGGTTCCTGACTCTACTCCACGTGTCCCATGGCTCATACATACATTTTCCCCGGGCACCAGATCTCCTCCTGGCTCAGGAGGGCCGAGTGCTTCACCATGATGTACCACACCTCAAACTCACAGCGTGGAAGATTCCCTAGCACAGCTCAAGGACAGGATAGACCTTGTTCTGTTGAACTGTCGGAAGCCAGCTACACGTGCTTCCTATGAAGAGAAGTGGAAGAAATTCCTGTCTTACCTCAAGTCGTTTGGTTTACCACCTCCCCCTACGGACTTGAGGGTAATTTTTCGGATTCTTGTTGACCCACCTGGACTTGGGTCTTAGTTGCTCCTCTTTAAGAGTCTGTTTAGCTGCCATTTCCGCCAATCATCCTGCGGTGGACGGCTATTCCATTTTTTCTCACCCACAGACGAAGCAGTTTTTGAAGGGCCTCACTCGCCTTTTTCCTCTGGCTCATGGGCCGACTACCTCCTGGGACTTACCTCTAGTAACTGGTGAGAGTCAGTTTGGTGTAGTGGTTAAGTGTGCGGACTCTAATCTGGGAGAACCAGGTTTGATTCCCCACTCCTCCACTTGCACCTGCTGATGTGACCTTGGGTCAGTCACAAGCTCTGGCACAGCTGTCCTTGAAAAAGAGCAGTTTGTGTCAGAGTTCTCTCAGCCCCACCCACCTCACAGGGTGTCTGTTGTGGGGAGGGGAAGGGAAAGGAGTTTGTAAGCCGCTCTGAGACTCCAAGTGAAGGGCAGGGTATAAATCCAATCTCCTCCTCCTCCTCCTCCTCCTCCT